>NC_046172.1:53974907-54107147 GCF_011064425.1 Rattus rattus
ATGTGCACTGGAAAAATTTCCTGAACAAAACACCAATGGCTTATGCCTAAGATCAAGAATCGACAAATGGGACCTCATAAAACTGCAAAGCTTCTGTAAGGCAAAGGACACTGTGGTTAGGACAAAACGGCAACCAACAGATTGGGAAAAGATCTTTGCCAATCCTACAACAGATAGAGGCCTTATATCCAAAATATACAAAGAACTCAAGAAGTTAGACCGCAGGGAGACAAATAACCCTATTAATAATGGGGTTCAGAGCTAAACAAAGAATTCACAGCTGAGGAATGCCGAATGGCTGAGAAACACCTAAAGAAATGTTCAACATCTTTAGTCATAAGGGAAATGAAAATCAAAACAACCCTGAGATTTCACCTCACACCAGTGAGAATGGCTAAGATCAAAAACTCAGGTGACAACAAATGCTGGAGAGGATGTGGAGAAAGAGGAACACTCCTCCATTGTTGGTGGGATTGCAGACTGGTAAAACCATTCTGGAAATCAGTCTGGAGGTTCCTCAGAAAATTGGACATTGAACTACCTGAGGATCCAGCTATACCTCTCTTGGGCATATACCCACAAGGTGCCCCAACATATAAAAAAAGACACGTGCTCCACTATGTTCATAGCAGCCTTATTTATAAATAATAGGCAGAAGCTGGAAAGAACCCAGATGCCCTTCAACAGAGGAATGCATACAGAAAATGTGGTACATCTACACAATGGAATCTTACTCAGCTATCAAAATCAATGCCTTTATGAAATTCATAGGCAAATGGTTGGAACTGGAAAATATCATCCTGAGTGAGGTAACCCAATCACAGAAAAACACACATGGTATGCACTCATTGATAAGTGGCTATTATATATATTCTATATATTTGTGTTTTCCTGTAATTGTTTAAGGATTTTTTTTTTGTATTTTTCATTTTTAAGGGCTTCTACCTGTTTTACCCTGTGTCCTGTATTTCTTCAAGGGAGTTATTTATGTCCTTTTTAAAGTCCCCTAATATTATCATGAGTTGTGATTTTTAAATCGAAATCTTGCTCTTTCAGTGTGTTTCTGTATCCATGGCTTGCTGTGGTGTGGGAAATGGGTTCTGATAATGCAAAGTGGCCTTGTTTTCTGCTGCTTAAGTTCTTGTCCTTGTCTCTCCCCATCTACTTATTTCTGGTGTTAGCTGGTCTTGTTGTCTCTGCCAGTGGCTTAAAGCTCCTATAAGCCTTTGTGTCAGCACTCCTGGAGACCAGCTTTCTCTCAGCAGGATCTGGGTGCAGAGAGCTGTGTCCCAGGATAAGCTCAGGGCTCAGGCTGAAACCAGAAGAATCCTTATTTGAGACTGCTTCTCTCTTCCTGTTTCCAGAAGCACCCAGGCAGGTTGCTCTGCCCCAGGAATGTGCACAGAAGTAATGGTCTCAACGTGTGCTCAGGATTGTCCCCACTTGAGAATCTAGCTCTTTACCCATGTGATCTGGGTGCAGAGAACTGTGTCCCAGAATCAGATCTGGATGCCCAGTTTCTTTAAGTGAATTATGGTGTTGGGTGTGTGGATACATGCTTATACTTCCAATCTTAGGTGGCTGAGGCAGGAGGATTGTAAGTTATGGCTGTCCTGGGCTATATAACAGGACTCCGACTCAAACAAATAAAAAAGTGATTTAGCTGTGATACACGAATATCTTGTACTACTACTCAAAAACAAAATACATACCCTCTCCCCACAACTATTATGTACAGCTTAAGTGAGTTTCAGAGGGCTTATACTGAGTGAAAAGACTGATGTTAGGTTAAAAATCAAGTGTTCCACTTGGGTCACATTTTTCGAATACTGCGATTACAGTAGGAAGAGAGTTTCCTAAATTGCAGGAGTGGAGAAGGGAGGTGATTGTGCTTGCAATGGACAGCAAGAAGGACTCTGATGGATTTTTTTCTTTAAAAAGTGAGGACATTTAGTTTCTTTACATGCTCTCAGTTTGTAACTTTATAGGCAACTAATTCATACTCTATCCTACATCAGTTAACATGTGGAAAGTATACATATATATTTGAGAAGTTCTATGATTTATTTAAGTAACTTGTCAAAATTACACTCTTATCTTTTCAAAGGCGATGCTCACTCTTATTCTTTAGGTAATGTTACCTAATATTTAGGTAATGTCTACATGTGACAAAATGTATCAAACACTAAACATTTATAAGCATGCACATTTTGTAGCTCCAGTGATGAAAAATAAAAAAATAAAGGGTAAAGACATTTGAAAGGGCAGGTATAGTATTTTAAAGTTCCCTATAGAGGGTAGCTCATGCTCCTTGCTTTGTTGAAAGCATTGGAGGCCGACCAATCCATAGCCTAACTCTGTCCCCAAAGTCCAAAGTTTTGAAGGTTATGGGCTAGCAGTGCTACATTTTTTGGCTTCTAAATACTAATATTTTCCTTGGGGAGTGCTATTGAGTACTTTATTTAGGTAGACAGGTTTTCATGTATCCTGGTTGGTCCGGAACTTGCTTTGCCCTGCTGTTTCTACTTTCCAGGGGTATTTCTAAGATTCTAGACATGAAAACATTTTATGCAGTGCTGGGGTTCAAACGTGGGGTTTCATACATGCTAGGTTAAGTACAAATGCTGCCACTACTGATATGTTTTATTAGGGGTTTGCCATTTTTTTTTTTTTTTTTCCAGGGTTTTCAGCCTACCATGGAGCCAAATCCCCAACCCTGTTTTTGGCCATTCTGAAGGACTTTTAAATTGCTTAATATAGGTAGGTATAAGAAACACCACTAGGGAGGTAGGTGTCCTAAATGTGACCTGCTATTTGTTGGGATGATACTGATGACCCCATATCTTTCATTCTGTAGGTTCTACAGCCCATATCCTGAAGCAGTGATCCTGTCAGAACACACATAGAAACATTCAACACTGAGGGCTGAGCAAGTGGTTTGGTAGGTAAGAGCATTTGCTCTACTTACATAAGGATCTGAATTTAAAACCCCAGCACCCATGAGCAGCATGCCAGTACCTATCATTGTGGACTAGGGGCAGGCAAATCCCAGAGACTGCCTTGGCTGTATTGGCTCTGAACTATTCATGAGTGGACATGGGCACATGCACCTGCATATTCATGTAAGGGCAACCTCCCCACCCAAGAAATGTCCAACCCTTTTCATCCTTGGCCTGTGAGGTAAAGCATCTGGAGAAAGACTGTCTTCAGTGCTCCATGCTAGCTCAGTCTTAATCCTCCCTTGTCTGCTAGACATTGGATTTTCTTGTCTGACTCCCAGCACTGTAGGACCCATTACTTCCTGCTTCTTGTATATCCCTGTTTCTTCCTTTTTCCATACCACCCCTTCCTCCTTCCCCAGCCCCCTTTCCCTCCCATTCCTTCCTTCCGTACTCCATGAGAGATTCTCAGGGACACATAGTTTTCATATCAGATTGATTTTATTTTCATCAGCGTCAATGCACTGTGTAGTAACTAGTCGATCTACACAATTTGACATCATTCAGCTGCTAGACCTTCGAACAGATTTCTAGGTCTTTGGTGACATGCTGATGCTATTGGCTTTCCTGGTCACTAGTCAAAACACTGGAGTTCTCTGCACTGCTCTGTTCTGGTTCCCTTTTAGTGCTAGTGATAATCTCATCCATGAGATGGTGGTAGTGATGGGATAGTGCTTACCCTTGGCCTTTTTTGTCTTTTTTGTAGGTGGTACGGTATGCTCCGAAGCCTTATTTTTTGGGATTCTTGGCAGGGTTTTCTTGACCTTCTTGGTTGTCTTCTGCACCTGGAAGTTCAACAGAGTAAATGTCATATGAGTCTTTGAAAAGCTAGAATATGTGAAGGGGACTCTAGGAGAAGGGCTATGTGCTGAAAAAAGGGGTAAATCCCAGGCCAAGAAAAGGTTAGGAGTGCTGGGGGAGGGGAAATCACCAGAGAAAGGACGATGCTTAGCTTGAGCCTTATTACCTTCGTACTACGTTTGGAACCAGGCTGAGGACTCTTCTTGCTTCTAGTTCTGGTTTTGGGTTGATGGCAAGTCTTAGTTTTCTTGGATTTCGCACTTGTAGTTGATGGTTCGACATCTGGTGTAGTATTGTGTGATTTCTTGGTCACTTTCATATGTTGAAGGCTAGGGTATTCTGGTCCAGAGCTCTCAGAGTCACAGTCCTATGAACCCACGCTTAACAACGGGAGGCCACGCCCCTGAGTCCTGATTGGTCAGCAAGACCCTTCTCAGCTGTTAGTGGAGGAGTAGCTGCTTTGATGTCACAAAGCATATTGCTACCTGGTGGGAGCAGGCACTTGGGTAGAGATCACTCTGGTTTGGAGGAGGGGATGCTATGAAAGCAATAGTGTCTGGATAGAGACCTGAGGCTTTACTTGAACATCTCCTATAGACTCATGCCACCCTATTTTATGTTTCCATCTTTAGTTGTTATAGAACTTTATGTGGCAGAGGATTTGCCCCCTCTGAACACTTCTTGTAATGCCCCCTCCCCAACATTCAATGGTTCATTCTCTCATGTCTCCTCCTTAGTTATTAACAGCTAGCTAGACTTTTGGCATATTATACCTTCCAAATTTAATTCCAAATCCTTCCAAAATTATTGAACTGCCAGTGTATATGTTAATCACTGCATAAATGGAAACAAAAGAATATATTCATGAATGAATATCATCCGAACTGGTGAATTTGGCATTTAAACTTGACATTTTATTTACATGGTGTGATGGATAGTTTTTAAAAATAATTTTATTTATTTACATGTCAAATATTGTCCCTCTCCCGTTCCCCCTGTTGCAGAGGTCCTGACCCAATTCCCCCTCCCCTTTGCCTCTCAGAGGGTGCCCTGCTTGGCCATCCCATTTCTTTGAACACTTCCTTAGGTACTTCTCACCCATTTGATATTTGACAGCTGAGAATTCTTTGTTTAGCTCTGTACCCCATTTATAAATGGTTATTTGATTCTCTGAAGTCTAACTTCTTGAGTTCTTCCTATATATTGGATATTAGTCCTCTATCAGATGTAGGATTGGTAAAGATCTTTTCCCAATCTGTTGGATGCTATTTTCTCCTAATGACAGTGTCCTTTGCTTTACTTAACCTTTGCAATTTTATGAGGTTCCATTTGTTGATTCTTGATCTTAGAGCATAAGCCACTGGTGTTCAGTTCAAGGAAATTTCCCCAGTGCCAATGTGTTCAAGGCTCTTCCCCACTTTACTTTCTAATAGTTTGAGTGTATGTGGTTTGATGTGGAGGTCTGTGATTCACTTGGACTTGAGTTTTGTACAGGGTGATAAGAATGAATCGATTTGCCTTCTTCTACATGTTGACCTCCAGTTGAACCAGCCCCATTTTTGAAAATGCTGCCTTTTTCCCACTGGATGGTTTTAGCTCCTTTGTCAAAGATAAATTGACCATAGGTGTATGACTTTGTTTATTAGTCTTTAATTCTATTCCACTGATCTACCTGCCTGTCTCTATACCAATACCATATAGTTTTTTATCACCATTACTCTATAATACTGCTTGAAGTTAGGGATGGTGATTCCCCCAGAAGTTCTTTTATTGTTGAGGATGCTTTTTGATATTCTGGTTTTTTTCTTATTCCAAATGAATTTGCAAATTGCTCTAACTCTATGAAGAATTGAGTTGGAATTTTGATGGGGATTGCATTGAATCTGTAGATTGTTTTTGGCAAAATGACATTTTTTACCATGTCATTTTAATGACATTTTTTATGTCATTAGCATGGGAGGTCTTTCCATCTTCTGACATCTTGAATTTCTTTCTTCACAGACATGAAGTTCTCGTTATAGAGATATTTCACTTGCTTGCTTAGAGTCACACTGAAGTATTTTATGTTTTCTGTGACTATTGTTTAAGGTGTCATTTCCCTAATTTCTTTCTTGGCCTGCTTATCTTTTGAGTAGAGGAAGGCTATTGATTTGTTTGAGTTATTTTATACCCAGTCACTTTGCTGAAGTTGTTTATCAGCTTTAGTAGTTCTCTAGTGCAACTTTTGGCGTCACTTAAGTATGCTATCATATCATCTGCAAATAGTGATGTTTTGACTTCTTCCTCTCCAATTTGTATCCATTTGATCTCCTTTTGTTGTCTGATTGCTCAAGCTAGGACTTTGAGTAGTATATTGAATTGGCAGGGAGAGAGTGGGCAGCCTTGTCTAGTCCTTGATTTTAGTGGTATTACTTGAAGTTTCTCTCCATTTAGTTTGATGTTAGCTATTGGTTTTCTGTATATTGCTTTTACTATGTTTATGTATGGGCCTTGAATTCCTGAAAATTCTAAGTCTTTTAACATTAAGGTGTGTTGAATTTTGTCAAATGTATTCTCAGCATCTAATGCGATGATCACACAGTTTTTTTCTTTGAATTTCTTTACATAGTGGGTTACGTTGGTGGATTTCCGTATATTTAACCACCCCTGCATCCCTGGGATGAAGCCTACTTGATCACAATGGATGATCGTTTTGAGTATTTTTTGTTCATTTACCTGACAGACGAAGACAGACAGTCCAGATGATAAGGAACTAAAAAAAAAAAAACTTAACAACAAACAAACATACAAACAACAAATAAAACTAGAAACTCTGAACATCAGACCAACACAATTTAAAATTTGGTACATAATTTGAACATATACTTCAACTGACAGTAATATAAGGGAAAAAAACACAGTATCGTTAACCACTATGGACACTCAAATTCCTACACTCAAATTCCTTCTCAACCTAGTTAAAATCAATACTATAAGAAACAAATACTTGTGAGGAGATGACAGAAAACGAATTCTCACACAATGTTAGTAGGAATGTAAATTTGTACTACTAATGTGGAGAACAGTATGGAATGTCCCTAAGAGACTAAAAATAAATCTGCATATGATTCAACCATGATAGTTCTGAAGTGAAATAAAAATACAAATAAAAGCCTATCTGCACCTTTTTATGAAAACAGTATTTATAATGGAAAAGATGTAAAAATCAAAATAGGTGCCCATTGACAGATGAAGAAAAAGAGGAAGTTATTAAGTTATGAGGAAGGATATTACATTTATTTGCAAAATAAATTGCCAGTGAATCAAAGATATAATTATACATGAACACAAACTATCACAGATAGACAAGTTTTATACCTTTCTCACACATTAAAATGAAAAAAAAAAACAACATGAGTATACAAGTGTAATTAGTACAGACTGTTAAGGGTCTGGAGAATGGTGGCTAAATGGCTAATGACTTTAATCTATGCATTCTGTGTTTGTGTATTAAAATGTAACACTAACCATGTTAATATATACATTAAAATAAAAAAACCCAAATATATTTCATGGCTATAATGTACCTAGACTGTGAAGCTATGTTTGGATGAGAATTTAGAGGTTCATTTTAGACTGCTTATCAGAGCAATGATATTATTAATGTAGTATTTCAGACAGTTTGGCTACAATGTGCAAAAATAATTAGAAGTTCAAGTTCCTTCTTTGCAATTATAATTTAATTGATTTCCATTGATACAGCTGACACCATCTACTATAATTTATGCTGTGGATGAAAATATTGAACTTTACAGGCTTCAGATTTAGCCCTGGGGGCCTATCATTTATTATGCTGTATGTCGAATTGAGGGTTATAAATACTGGATATATTCATACATCTTATCCCAGGCCAATATCCAACATGAGGCATGCCAAAGTGAAGGTACCATGTAAATTTTCTCAATTTAAAGTTAGTCACAGGATTCCTAAAACAAGAGAGACATCCTAATTCTTATATGTTCTGACCCCATTGCTGATATGAGCCACAGACACATTACAGTAAAGGTTTATTCTTAATTTTTATTTATTTGTCTTTCATGTTGCTGAGTATGAAACTCTAGGCTTTGTGCATGCCAAATATGCTTACCACTAAGCCAGATGTTAAGTTGTAGAATGAAGTTTTAAATAAATTAAATGAGTAAATTCCATTTATTTTGTACAATAGTTGTCTTAACAAGGTAAGAACCACGCCAAGTAAACTGAGAAAGAAGCTATAGATAAAAGTCACCAATGAGCTAGTAGGTATTGTGAGTGCCAGATAAGTTCCCTATAGACGCCATTATACAGGAGTCTTGGGAGCACACACAGGGCTAACTGTAATCAACCAGTTATGACTGAAACCTATTTAGTGATGGCACACTAGCATCAATGCTGGATATAGAAATAGAAGTCAGAGCTATCTTATAAGAACATTTAAAGCTAGCAATTAAGCAGGGAATGCAACTTATGATAAACAAGAGTCTTAATTTCAACCTATGTCTTATACCTCAGTTGCCTTTACTTATTCCAAACCAATTCTTATAAAAAATTGAGAAATGAAAATCACCTAATAATTAGAGCATGCTGGTAGATATCTATAACTCCTGCATTGATAGGTACAGGTAGTAGTAATATTGTGGATTTGTGGTCAGCCTATGTTCTATCTTCCAAAAAAAACTGAGTAAAATTAATTTTAGCTTTTAAATGTTGATTTGTTTTGTTTTTATGGGCACTAATGTTTCCCTTTGTGTGTGTGTGTGTGTGTGTGTGTGTGTGTGTGTGTGCGCACACACACACACACACACACACACATATATATATATTTCATGTGCTATGTGCTGGTACCCTTGGAGGTCAGGAAAAGGGTGTCTAATTTCCTGGAATTGAAAGTATGGATGGTTTTGAACCACTATATAGGTTCTGGGAATCAAACCTACGTCCTCTGCAATAGTAACATATGGCTCTCCAATCTGGAAAAGTACATGCTAAAGAAATTATGAGAAACAGCCAAAGAAGCATAAGTCAATAAGCTGAAAAACCCAGGGTCTATCTGTGACTTTTCGGTTATCTTTACGTTTGAAACATTACCATCATCCCTGTATGATCCTTGCCTGTGTCTATAAACTGCATTTCCCAGTTGACTTGTTCTATGCTTTTGCTTTCCTAGTTATTTTTAGTTTTAATATCCATTTTTCTCACTAAACATATTTATATATTTGCAAACCTCTTTCTTTTTGTGTTTGTGTATCTGCGCGCGTGCATGCGCGCATGGGTGCCTGTGTGCGGGTATGTGTGTGTACGCTGTGCATGTGGTGTGGAGCATCTGTGCAGGTCAGCAGACAAGCTGAAGGAGTTCATCCTTCCTTTTACCATGCGGACCCTGAGGAAAGACTTGGCAAGAAGTGATTTTACCCACTGAAATGTCTATTCAGGCTTTAGTGCCTCCTGGTTTAATTAATGCCCCCTTCTTCTAAAACTTGCTGCTCAAGAGGCTGTGGAGGGCACAATAACCATTTCACTGTTTACCTTTTGCTTCTTTAAATGATCACTATATTTTACTGACTCATATTGTTTGTGGCACATAATATCTGGCACCCACTCCTTTGGACATTTTTCTCATTAACATTTATATGTTTTGATTTGGAATTTTAGTTTCTTAGATTTTCAGTTGTGTTTGTAATAGAACAGAGAATTCGATAATTTAATGTGTCAGATAATAAAAACAGCAGCAAGTGGTTTCTTTCTCTAGGCATATGTAAAAGTTGCTGCCCTATGGCTCTGTCAGGGACATGTGAAAGGCTGAGCATGATTGCTTTATATCAGGTTTCTCACAGAGGTTAGAGAATGGGAAGAAAATGTTCCAGCTCCTTACAAGTAGAAAAAGAGAAATTAAAAACAACTCAAGTTGGCAAGAGTATTAATTCAAGGATCTCAATCTAGATGTACTCAACCACGCTGGGAAATGTCTATTCAGGCTTTAGTGCCTCCTGGTTTCATTAATGCTCTCTTCTTCCAAAACTAGCTCTTCAAGAGGCTGTGGAGGGGGCTATAACCATGAACAATGAATCTTCCTGATTAAAATGATGGTGGAAAATTGCTCCTTTTACCATGCATGTGAACCACTCAGTGATGGTATCTCTTATTTAGTGCTCGGGCTATCTTTTTATGTGTATTTTTCTTCTTCTCTAGCAAAAAAAAAAGTTTCTGAGGGTAGCAAATTCAGCTCTTTCAGTGGTTCTCTCATAAGAACATGTTACTACAGCAGCTGACACCCTAACCCATAGTAGGCACTTACCATAGAATTCAGTTACTAATCCCCCTACACCAGTTATTTGAAATGCAGACCACAACCTGAATGCTCAGTTCTATAGATTTAGGGAAAAGGCCTACTCAGGCTGGCATATACTAAGAAAATCTCATACATAGTATCACAGCTCAAGTGACTCTTGCTGTTCTAAGGACCTGATTGGATTAGTCTGTTTGGTGCCTGGCTTGTGAAGTAAAGATATAAAGATAAATAAGTGAGGTCTTATCTTTGAAAACTATATAACTCAAAGCACTTACTCTCTCCAAACCTTGACACTAAGAGATAGAAACAATCTGGGTTTCTGGTACAATCCCTGTCCTCTTTAAAATGCCTGTCTGGTGAAGTTTGTGTATTTATTATTTTAGCCAATACTTGAGCTCTCCTTTGTGCTTCTTTCCTTGGGGCATTTACTGCAAAGGATTTACAATAGTGAGTGTATCTTTTGTCCTTTTAAAATGGCTATCTATCTTTTCTAGGACCTGAATCTCATTTCCTTGAAATACCATCTTCAGGGCTAAGGTATCCATCTCAAAGCCTCTACATGGGAAAAGAATTGTAACATCCATGACTGCCAACTAGGCTTCTGTTTTCACACTTCCTACTTATTCATTCTCCCCTTAAAATGGTTGCTCTCTTCTAAAGAAATGCAGGTATTTACTCTATTGTCAGGACTTACAGAAATCAACTTTCAATGCTTTAATTTATTTTTTCGATAAGTTCAAGCCACTTATAAATAGAGGAGATGATGACTACATTAAAAATAGCTTCTATGATTATGATATGTTTACATAGGAGTGGACCTAAGGTATCAGAGAAATAGTTCAATAAATAAGAAATGGAGCGCCTTTAAAGATAAATCGATGTACCTAAACGAGGAGAGGGCCTAAATGGTGTTCCAAGCAGAGATAAGACTAATGAGGAAATGGAATTAAAAAAAACATGAGCCTTAAAGAAAACAACAAAAAAGTTTTCTGTATCTGAAATGCAGGAGGAAGTAAAGAGAAGCAACAGCAGAAATAAAGTAAGAAAAATATACAGCATCCTGGTGATGAAGTCTTTGCACCCTCTGAGAAAGCTCTCAGACTTTATTCATTGTGACTTCCATGAAACAGTGACTGTGTCTTCATTTTCTCACCTTGGTTCCCCTATGACCAGGACAGTATCTGGCTCATAGTGGGTGATGAATAAATATAAATTGAATAATAGAACATATGAAACACAAATGCAGAATAACAGAACAATGTGATGTACATGGATTCTATGACTGTGAATTATTTTTTGGATAAATCTCTAATAGAAATAAGAATTATGGATTTGGAGAAAGTAGGATAACAATAGTATAAATACTTAGGAAACCATAAAAATAGTTCTGAAATCCTGACTAACTGAAGAAATGGAAAAAAGAAATATTTTGAAACTACAATGAGCAGGAATAAGAAAAGGTAACTTGTAAGAAAACTAATTATTTTTTGGCTTAGATGACTAGTAGATGTAGATACTCTTAGTTTTCTATATTTTTATTAATTTAGTTTGTTCTTTGGCAATCCTATACATCTATGTAATACATTCTGATCACACTTATCACCTACCTTCTTATTTCTGGTCAACTCCTGTAAATCCTCCTGTATCCCTTACAGGCTCCTCTCCCATGTTAATAACTTTTTGTTTTGATTTGCAAACTTGGGGTATCTCTATGACAATGGGTACTGAGTTATCCACTGGATACTGGTGAGGTCATCATTGGGCACACAGCTTAAGACAGTGGCTACCCCTCCCACAAAATTCAGCACTAGATAGTAGTTTAGCAGAGATAGATATGCCCCATCAACCCTTTTCCATCCATGACTGGCTGATGACAGGTGCAATCTTATACAGGTACACTATAGGCAACCATATCTCCTTTGCATTAATGAATGCAATGGCTGTGCCATACTTAACATAGCATTTTGCTGCCACTTTCTCTGCCTTCTACCTCTTGCAGTCCCCCTGTCCCTTAATTGCAACATTGCATGAATCTTGGAGGTAATCATATAAATGTCCTGTTTAGAATTGAACACTCAATTATCCTTTCAACAACTAAAGGCGGCAAAATGTTCTTGTTATCTATTAATTATACAATGTTGAGCTATGACATCACATTGATGTATATATAAAATTACTTAGATCAGATTCACCTCTATTTAATAGCCATCTTTTATAAGCTATTTCCCATTTCCCTTTTTCATATCCATAGTGATTTCTGGAATTCATTTCCTTTTCCTCTGCAGTTTTCCACATATGGGAGAAAATATGCAAAACTTTTAGATCTAATGTACCAAAGATTTGAATAAATAGCACTGAAATAAGCACATATTTGAGATGAAATGATGAGTTCAGCTTTGGAAGGTTTATCTGAAAATACAGCTTGACATTCATCTTAAGAGAACCAACATAGTTCTTTCTAAATTCATTGCTTGAAATAACTTCAACATGCTAATGGTTCTTAAATTTCAATCTCTAGACACATTTAAAAAATCTTCATATAGTATATTTGATTGTGTTTCCCTACCCAAAATACTTTCACATCTTTCCTACCTCCCTGCTCACCCAACTTTGTTCTTTCTCTTACTGAAAAACACAAAAAGCACAAAAGTACACTAATTTTTTGTAAAAAAGAAAAAAAACTAAAACAAACAAAAAGCCAATAGAAAAAATATAAACAATGAAATAAGAACCCCTCTGCCCCTCAATCCCTTCACATATACACAATAAGAATACAGAGTCTGCTTTGTGTTGGCCAGCTACTCCTGAGCATGGGGCTTGCCCCAGACTGTGGTTGATAAAACCAGTGACACTCCATCAGAGAAAACTGATTTTCCCTTTGCCAGCAAGAATCAGTTGCAAATGGCTTTCTAGTTAAGAATGTGACTTTTGTTCATTTTTCTTTCTCAGTGCTGTGATCCAATTTGCCTTGAACCATATGGGTCCTTTGCACACTGCCACATTCTCTGTGAGTTCACAGGTACATCTGTAATGATCTGAATAAGAATGGCCCCCATAGGCTCATATATTTGAATCCTTGGTCCCTAGTGGAACAGTTTTGGGAATGGCTAAGAGGTGTGTCTTTGTTGGATATATCACTGGGGCCTACTCCAGCCACTCACTTCTCTCTCTCTCTCCCTCCCTCTCTCTCTGTCTCTCTGTTTCTCTCTTCCTTGTAATTGTGTGTCAAATGTAAGCTATCAGGTACTGCTTCCGTTCATGCCTGGCTGCTTGCTGCCTTGCTTCCTGCCATGATAGAAATGGATTCACCCTCTGAAACTGTAAGGAAGCTTTCAGTTAAATGCTTTCTTAGTTGCCTTGGCCATTGTACATTGTGGCTCTTCACGGTGATAGAAAAGTAACTAAGATAGAGTTTGGTACCAGGCACTATAGTACTGCTGTGGCAGGCCTGACTGTACATATTGCTTATTGGAGAAATATGGAAAATGTTGGGACTTTGGATTAAGAAAGTGATTGAGCATGGGCCACCCTAGTATGTGCTTGGAAGATGAGTAATGTTGAGAACAATGTGGACAGTGGAGGATAAAGAGGTTTGAGAAGAAAATAATATTAGCAACTGGTGTAGAGACAAATTTTGTGATATTTTGATAAATAATGTGACTGGGTTTTGGCACTTGTCCTAAGGCTCTGCCTGAGGCTAAATTAAAGAGTTTTTGGGCTAATGTTCTTTGCAGAGGGGATGTTAAGGCAACTTGAAATTGTCTCCTCTATGTGGTTATTAGTGGTCACTCTTATGCAGATCTACAATAAAGTGATATAGCACTGCACAAAGAAGCCCAAAAGTCAGTTTGAAGAGAAAAAGAGTACCAGCAAATTCAATGGTGGACCCAAAAGAGATGAGAAGTTTACAGAAAGGCCCAGACTAAAAGAGAATAAAGGGAGTGATACCCACAGGTCAAGGTCCCACCCATTTAAGCATCTGACCTGTAAAAAGGAAATGACTCAAGAATCCCCTAAAGCAAAGACATGCATATTCAACAAAGGAAAATACCAGCAAGTCAAAGCTTATGCAAATGTAATTCCAGGTGAGGGTGGGATTCTAACCAACTAGAACTTGGCAGCTCCAGCCTGGAGAATCTGGCTTTAAGAGTTTTGAGCAGGGGGGGGAAGGGGCAGGATCAGGTTTGGGAGGGACAGGAATGATATATAGAGGGTCAGAGATTTGAACAGAGGTGTGTAGCAATGGGGGATGAGGAAATGGGGGTAGCCACCAGCAAGTCCCAGATGCCAGGAAAGCAAGAGACTCCCAGGACTCAACAGGGATGGGATTAGCTGAAATGCCCAACAATGGGAAAGGAGAACCTGTAGAGACCATATCCAGAGGTTAGGCAAGGCCTCTGTTTGGGGGATGGGGCCACCTACTCATCTCCAAATTTTTAAACCAGAATTGCTCCTGTCTAAAGGAAATACAAGGACAAAGTGTGGAACAGAGACTGAAGGAAAGACCATCCAGAGACTGCCCCACCTGGGGATCCATTTCACATACAGACACCAAACCCAGACACTATTGCTGATGCCAAGAAGTGCTTGCTGACAGGAGCCTGATATACCTGTCTCCGGAGAGGCTCTGCCAGAGCCTTACTGACACAAATAAATAAAATATCCAATTAATAAAAAAATTCTTAAAGGATTCAGGAGTAAAGGGGTTCTGCAATATTTCTCTACAGGAAAGCCATGGAGGCCTGTCAAGTGGCTTGGGAGTTCCTGCATGAAGGCCCAGAGAGACCACTGTGTGAAGCCTGAATTATACTGGAGCACTCATGATACTGGAGATACCACAGCCATGGAATGTCTGCTGGGGAGAGCTGCAAAGAGAAAATAGGACCAGCACAAAGGAGAGACGTGTGTCATCATCAAGCTAGGTGGAAGAGGGGGCAGATCAAAGAGCTATATAAAGATATATAGTTACAGGATTTGGAGTTTGCCTTGCTGGGTTTTGATCTTGCTTCAGTCCAGCATTTTCTTACCAGGCTCCCCTTTCTTCCTTTTGGAATGCTAGTATGTCACAGTATATGCTGTAAATATGTAATCCGCTTTTTACCAGGAGTTACGGTAAGAGCTTGTCATCTTAGAAGAGACTTTGTATTTTTAAACTGTTTTGGGACGGGAAAAGACTGTGGAACTTTTAAAGTCATATGTATTTTTTTTCATTATGATATGACTATATGACTTGCCCTTATGGGGGCAAGGGAGTGAAATGTGGTGATTTGAATAAAAATGACCCTCATATGCTCATGTATTTGAAAGCTTGGTTCCTATTGGTGGTTTTGCGAAGGATTACGAAATGTGCCCTTATTGGAGGACCTCTATCACTGGTGGGCTTTGAGGTTTCAAAAGCTCACTCTAGGCCCAGTTTCTCTCTCAGAGCTATGGTTGTAGATCAGATATAAACTCTTAGTTACTGTTTCAGCATGATGCCTGCCTGCTTGTTGCCTTGTTTCTAACCACCATGCTCATGGACTTTCTAAAACTGTAAGCAAGCTCCCAATTAAATGCTTTATTTTATAACTTGTTTGTTTATGGTGATGGGTGTCTCTTCACAGAAACAGAAAAGTAATTATGACAACATCAGCCCTACTATGTCTGAAAAATGCCGTTTCCTTGGATTTATCCACCATCTTATGCTCTTACAAGCATATCTACTTCAGCACAGATACCAGAGACATTGCGTTTAGGGTTGAGATTTCCAAGTCTTTCATCCTCTGTAATTTGACCAGGTTGCATGAGTCTCTGTTAATTACAACCTACGGCAAAAAGTAGCTCCTCTGATGAGGGTTGAGTGAGACACTGATCTAGGGCTCTATGCATAGGACATTGGGGGTCATTTGATTGCTATGTTCCTTAGCAGATTAATAGTATTAGGTTTTTCCCTAGGCCTATACCCTGTCTAGCCTCAGGTTCTTGTCCACTTTAGCAATGTCAGGCACAGGTCCCATCTCATGGAGTTTGACCTTACACCTAATAAAAATGTGTTTGGTTTCTTCCATAACATTTGTGCTGCTGTTGTATTTATTTATTTTGATGGTAGGTTGCTACTGTAGGTTGCAGGGTTTGTAGCTGGGTGACATTGATGAATGCATTTCTCCTCCACTAGAATGCAGACTATCTTCCAGCAACATGGATGTTAGTCAATTGGAGTGAAGCTTCTAGTTGGGCACCAGCTTGACCTTTCCATGTTTATTGACATGAGTAAGGTTTGTCTTTTTTTTTTTAAAGTCAGCAATAAGATGTTATTTATGATCATTGTTGCTCTATTCATGATAGCCAAAAATGGCAAACAAAAAACTGTAAAGAGCAAAGATATAACTGATAATTAATGAAATGTGCACAATGAAATGTTATTCACTTATTAAGAAAAATATAGGTGTGAGATTTTTAAGATTTCAATATGTATGTTATAATCCACAGAACCACAGAAGCATAGGTACTTAGTAATGGCCCAGGAAAGAAGAGAGCATCTCCCAAGGCAAGGGGACTAGAACACAGTGTTAATGGAGAGACAAATGGGAAACTAGAATGGGAGGTTTAAATGGTGAAAGGAATCAGAAGACAGGGGAAAGGGGAATATGGGAGGACAACTAACACCAAGGTCTTCAGAAAAGTCAAGTGGAAACCTACTACTGGAGAAACTTCCTAAATATATACACAAATGTAAAAAAAAGAATTTGAATGGAGTCACAAATAATAATGGGAAAGACCATGAACAAACTAGACATGCCACCAAGTAAAACTCCCAGTGCCAGGAATGTGTTAAATCTCATTGTAGTTGGCCAAAGGGGTACCCTTTCCCCCCACCAAGCACCACAGGCTACTGCCAATGGTATTGGCTATTCGCTGGCCACATTGCTTAGCCAGAATTTCAGGCATGGGTTTACAACTACTATTAAATGACTTCACTTGGAGTTTGATAGACATCTCAACATAAAATATTTAAAATGTCATACTTGAATCTGTCCCCTAATGACTTTTTTCACTCAGTGTATCCCACCCAGCTTAGAAAAATGTTACAGTTGCTCAAAATTTTAGTGGAAATATTTTATTGCTTATAATCAATTCAATGGATAGCCACCAGATTATCTTCAAACTATAACCAAAATTAACTACATTGTTGTCAAAGTGTTGTCGATATTCTATAGTTAATTATTTTTCTTTTAATATAAACTACTACATTCCTTCCTTGTGGTTACAATAACAAGTTATAACAAATAGAGAACATTGAAATTATATATTTATATGTTTTTTGTTTTATCATTTTAATGGTCAAAAGTACAAATCAAAATTTCATGGAGTTAAAATTAAAGTGGAAACTAGACTGTACATCCTATGGAGTATATAGGGAATACTTATTTTTTTACCTTTTGCCAGCATTTATAATGAATTCTTTACATCTCTTGGTTTTCTGTGTTCTACATACAAAGCCACATTCAGTGAGTACATACTTTCTTCATCTATAAAGATACTTATGATGTCTTTGGGAGGGAATCCTATCCTAAGATAATCTCTACATTTCAAAATCCTTAAATTAGTAGAATGTGTATACTCTATTTTGAAATATTCACAAGTTTCAGATATTAGAATCTGAATATACATAATTTCAACCCTAGTTCAGTAATCTCATACAAAGATCAGAACATTCATCAGTGGTGTAGTACTTTTAGGATGCATGAATTCTCAAGATCAATTCTTGGCACTGCAAAAGACATATTTTATACAAGTGTTGCATGTGTATTGTTAGTTTATCTGTTACAAAGCTTCCCAGAATTCTCAATGGATAAAAACATTCTCTTAAAAATGATATAAGGACAACTGAACTTTCTATCATAACACAAATAAATCTGCTCAAGATGGATTATTTTTAGAAATAAACCATATCTAAGCCATTTATTTACTCCAAATTGTGTACCTGTATAGAAACACCATTACTGGAATCTGATGACATGGTTCAGAAGTTAAGTGCACTTATCCGTTCTTCCAGAGGACCTAAGTTAAATTCCAAGAACCCACATTGGGCAATTCTCAACAACCTGACTCTAATTCCAGGTAATCCAATGTCCTCTTCCAGATTGTATAGGATCCTGTATACATGAAATTTATATAAGCATACATACACATATATAATACAATACAATAAACTTTAATAAATATAGTGGCTGCCTACAATATCCTTATGCTACACGCTCTCCTCCCATTTCCAGTTATAAGAAACCTTAGTTAAGCAAATCATTCATTCATCCATTCCCCAAAAATTTACTGAACATATATTTTATGTGGGATACCAAAGAAATCTAAGATCTATGAGTGATTAAATTGTTATTGTATGTCTTGTGGGACTGGATTTTCATGTTAATGAAACATAAGAAGAATATGAATGTGAATAAGTCCCCACATAAAATGAATACCTAGGATACTATCAATGTCCTTGCACCCAATAATTTGCTTTTGTTCCCTACACTTGGGTTGTGATTGTGATAAAAAAAGAGAATTGCTTTATAAAATTGGACTTGAGCTATATATCTAATATGATAATTTCCACTTTTGTTACTGAATTTCTTCAACTGTAATGAAACTTACTGTGATGGAAAATATATGCTTGGCCTAGAGTGTGGCACTGTTGGGAGGTGTGGTCTTGTTGGAGTAGCTGTGGCCTTGCGGGCTTTAATATTCTTGTTCTAGCTGTTTGGGAGTAATAGTTCCTCTAGCAGCCTTCAGACTAAGATGTAGAACTCTCAGCTCCTCCTGTACCATCCAGGCATGCCTGGATGCTGCCGTGCTCTTGCCTTGACAATAATGGAATGAACCTCTGTAAGCCATCCCCAATTAAATCTTGTCCTTATAAGAGTTGCCTTGGTCATGGTGTCTGTTCACAGCAGTAAAACCCTAACTAAGACACTTACATAGGGGATTCAAAGCAGAAACTATACATAAACACTAATTACTGGTTCACTGCCTAGCTCATAATTGAGTAGCTTTCTTATATAGCCCAGGACCATCTACCTGTCTAGAAAAGGAGTCATACAGTGGCCAAGACACTTTGACCTCAGTCAACAACCAAGACAATCCTTTACAGACATGCCAAAAGACAAATCTCATGAATGTTTTCCCTCAACTGAGACTCTCTTCTCAGAAGACTTTAGGATTTACCAAAATGACAGTTAATTCTAACAAGGACCTTCTAGTACTTATTAACCTGAAGCACAACACTTGAAACTTCAAAGTTTAAGACTTTTATCACCATATTAATATCATTACATAAAACATAGTACAACTTTTAAATTCTTAGTTATTTTAAAATTTGACACCTTAAAAATCTCATTTTTTTAAAAAAAACTAGTCTCTTAATAATAAGTTCAAATAAAAATTTTAAAAATCCCTTACTGTTTTATTCCAAAATTTAAGAACTAGGGGATAAAGAATCACACTTGAGCAAAACCATAATCTTGTACCTCAGTGTCTGGCATTTGAGATGCACTTGTCTTGTGGACTTCAAAGGGTTTAAGCAGTTGCCTGTATCCAACTCTTCCGTTCACAAGCTGCAACGGCTTGTCTCCTACGCTTGAGTAAGCTTCACTTTACACCTGCAGCTGCCCTTGGTAAATATTCCATGATACTGGTATCTTCAATATCCTGGTGTCTGTTGCAACTGAAACTGTACCTTCATGAATAGTCTTTCCTGGCTTCAGTTCAGGGACTCTAACACTGCCACATGGAACCAAGTCCCATCTTCCATACCTGACATCCACAATCCCTCATATTTCATTCAACGAAAAGCAAACACATGTAGGTAACAGTTCTCTGTTGCTAAGTTCACCTGCCTGCTTGAGATGCAGCTTGTACCCTGACTTCAGATTTTGTTTACAACTTTGAGGAAATACTTTTTATAAGATTTCACCTGGATCCTTCAGACCAAGTTGGGACTAATATCTAACAACCTAGAGAGGTAAAGGTTTCAATTCTTAGTGGTACTTGATCTTAAATCCATAACTGATTCTTTAGGCTCAGCTGACAAGCAAGCACACATTGTTTTTGTTTTGTTTTGTTTGTTTGTGTTGTTTTTGTTTTGAACATATTCTTCTTGGCTTTATTACTTCCTGACCACAGTTTCCTCCTCCCAGCACTCTTCCCGCTTCCAATCATCTCACCTTTCCTAGATCTATTGACCCTTCATTTCACTTCATAAAGGGGTAGGTCTCCAAAAGAGAACTGCCGAACTGGTAAAACATGATACAATAAGACAAGGCAAAAGCTCTCATACTGAGGCTCAACAAGGCAGCTCAATAGCAGGAAAAGAGTCTCAAGGGCAGGGAAAAGAGTCAAGGATACACGTACTCCCACTGTTAGGCTCACAACACCACCAACCTAAGAACCACTACATAAGCTCAGTAGATCTGGTCCAGACACCTGCAAGCCCAGTGCTTACCATTTCAGTTTCTGGGAGCCCATATGCACCCTGTTTAATTGATTCATTGAGTTCTCCTTTACTGGTGTCCTCCATCCCCTCTAACTTCCCCCCTCCTCCAAACTCTAAGGGGCGGGATCCCACAGAGACCTCAAATTCACACTCATTCACCACATAATAGCTGGCTGTGGGTCTCAGCAACTGCTCCCATCTTCTGGCAGAAGAGACCTCTCAAATGACAACTGGACATGGCACCAATACATGAGTATAGGAGAATGTTATATTAGGAATCTTTTTATTGTTCTTTTTTCTTTTGAACAGTCACGTTTGGTTCTGTCCTTGGTCTCCGAACTATCCAGTCTCCGGTTCTTGGGCTCCCTCACATGACCCTCAAATTAAATAAAACATTGATTGGCTACTTCCACACGTTCTGTATCATGTTTGCAAGCAAATCTAACAGGCAGGGCAAATTGTAGGTTAAGAGCTTTGTGGCTGGGTTGGTGTCCAGATTTCACTTTAAGTAGCCTACAAAGTACCTTCATGCACCAAAGGGGTTAAAACACAGGGGCGAAGGATCCATGCAGGCATCAGCATGACCTCTCTACCTTTAATGAACTGTGTGGATGTTGTCTGGGGGCTCCACTAGCAATTTTTAGAGAGTGATCATCTGTCTTAGCACTAGCCTGGTGGTTTAGGGAGATCTCCCCATGGAACCCACTTCACAATAACCAAATCCAATGTAATCAATTCATCACTGGGAGTCTTGCCTTGGCTTCAAAGGGTAGCCATTAAGAGTCCATATATCTTCCATTACTAGAGTCCCTATTAGATCATCTCATAGATTCCAGGAAGTTTCCACTGCACTAGGTTTCCACACCCCTGTGTGCTCCCCAATTTCGGTTGTCTCTTCCCACACTATCTCCTTCCATCCCTTCCTTCCACATGATCCTTCCTGCTCCAGTCCACACTTTCTCCAGTGCACTGAATTTAGTCTACTTTCCTTTCCAGGGATGTCCACGTGTCCTTTCTAGAGCCCTCCTTGTTATTTAGCATCTCTGGGTCTGTGGACTGTGGCATTATTATCATTTACCTAACAGCTAATATCCACTTATAAGAAAATACATACCATCTTTGTCTTTGATTTTTTTTCCTTGTTGCATCCATTTTGCCTACAAATTTCATGATGCCATTTTAAAAAACAGCTTAGTAATACTATATTGTGTACATATGTCGCATTTTCTTTATCTAATCTTCTTTTAAGTGATATGTAGTTTTTTAGTTATTAATGATATCTGGAATTTGGCTATAATAGCCAGTTTCTGGCTATTATGAATAAAATTTCTATAGAAGACCATAGTTGAACAAGTGTCTTGTACTAGGATTCAGCATCCTTCAGTTTAATTCCCAATTTTCAAAAGAAGTACCATATTAGTTTCCATAGTGGCTGTACAAGTTTGCAGTCCCACAGTAATGAAGGAGTGTGTTCTTTGGTCCACATCCTTGCCAGTATGAGCTGTCATTTGTGTTATTGATCTTAGCGACTCTGACAGGTATAAGTTGCTATCTCAAATTAGTTTTGATTTGCATTTCCCTGATGTCTAAGGATGTTGAACTTTTATTTAAGTGTTTTTCAGACATTTGATATTCATCTGTCTAGAGCTGTACTCCATTTTTAAATGAGATTTTTTGGGGGTTTTGATAACTAATTTCTAGAGTTCTTTATACATTTTGGGCTATTAGACCTCTATGTGGAGTTGGTAAAAATCTTTTCTCATTCTGTAGGCTGCATGTTTGTCTGAATGACAGTGCCCTTTGCCTTAAGCTTTTCAGTTTCATGAGTCCCATTTATTAATTGTTGATCTTAGTGCCTGAGTGATCACTGTTCTGTTCAGAGAATCTACCTCCTGTGCCATTGCATTCAAGGCTGTTCCCCACTTTCTCTGCTGTCAGGTTCAGGATGTCTGGTTTTATGTTGAACATTTTAAACCACGTGGACCTGAGGTTTCTGCAGGGTTATAAATATGGATCTATTTGCATTCTTCTACATGCAAAATTGTTTTACTGGGATGACTTGTTGAAGATGCTGTCCTTTTTAAAGTGTGTATTCCAGGTTTCTTTATCAAAAATCAGGTGACAATAAGTGTGTGAATGAAGTTATGTCTTGGTCTTCAATTAAATTAAACAGATTAATGTTCTGGGTTTTATGCCAATACTGTGCAGGTTTGATTATTATAGCTCATAGTACAGCTTGAAAATGCTATCTCCAGTATTTCTTTTATTGTTCAGAATAGTTTTATCACTCCTTTTTTAACATGAAGTTAAGAATTGTCTTTTAAAGTTCTGTAAAGAATTGTGTGGGAATTTTAGTGGGTATTTTGTTGAATCTGTAGATTGATTTTGGTGGAATGGCTTTTTATTACGTTAATTCTCCTGCTCCATGAGCATGGGAGAGAATTCCATCTTCTGATATCTTCAATTTCATTCTTCAAAGACTTGAACAATGTTTACCTAGAGGTCTTTCATGTGCATGGTTAGAGTTACCCCAAGATATTACTGAATTATTTGAGGTTTTGTTTAGGGCGTCATTTCCTGATATTTTTTTCTCAATCCATTTGCCATTTATATATTGGAGGGTTACTGATTTTTTTCCAGTTAATCTTGTATCCAGGCACTTTGATGAAAGTGTTTATCGGATGTAGGATTTCTCTATGGAATTTTTACGTGACTCATATGTACTATCATAGCATCTGCAAATAATGCTATTTTCACTTCTTCCTTTCCAATTTGTATTTCCTTGAGCTCCTTGGTTGTCTTATTGCTTTATCTAGAATTTCAAGTACTGTATTAAATAGATACAGAGAGAGTGGACAGACTTGTCTTGTTCCAGATTTTAGTGCAATTGCTTTGAGTTTCTCTCCATTTAAGTTGATGTTGTCTATCACTTCCTATAAATTGCCTTTATTATGTTTAGGTATGCCTTTTGTATTCCTATTCTTTCTAGGACTTTTATCTGGAAGGGGAAGAGGTGTTTGATTTTTTAAAGCTTTTTGTTTATTTGTTTGTTTGATTTTGCTTAGTTTTTGTTTGTTTGATGAATTTTGCAACTAATGAGATGATCATGTGCTTGCTAGCAGCTGATTTCTGAGCCTGTCATTTTTAGTTCCAGGTATATTGTTTCCTGGTCTCTGTTTCCTATCAGAATTTTCAGGGAGTATGTTGGCTGTGTGTTGACTATTTTTGGCTGGTATTCAAGAGAAATATTTGTTGGTGTTGGGACTGGAAGGAGGGGAGGCCAGTGGATGATGGTATGATGCAATGCTAGGGACAACCTTGACAATTGGATCTGGGGAAAAGAGAGAGTAGAGAAGGTCTGAGGACAGCCTATCTGGCCATCTGGCCTGTGG
Source organism: Rattus rattus (assembly GCF_011064425.1). Classification (NCBI taxonomy): domain Eukaryota; kingdom Metazoa; phylum Chordata; class Mammalia; order Rodentia; family Muridae; genus Rattus; species Rattus rattus. The sequence goes on from NC_046172.1 coordinate 53,998,875, forward strand.
TTCAGCAGGTGGTGTCTATGAGAACTGGGAGCTGGGATACAGCATTGAGGTAGGGAGTGAAGGCCAGAATGTGACAGTCTAAGGGATCCCAGGAGGCATGGACAGAGGAAGGGGAAGCTGTAGCTGGTGTTTTGTGCATGCACAGATTGTTAACCTCAAATATTACATAAATGGTCCTAAAAGAGTCTTTGCTGCCCTCTGAAGCTTCATAATGCAGGCCGCTGCAGTCCCAGTTGTTTTCAGCATTCTCTTGTAATCACATACAATAACAGCTCATTAAGCGCTGAGCACTTCATGACTTTTACAGCTCAAGGCTCTAAAATACTTTTTAATTCTCCAGTCAAACAATCCAAAGGAATAAAGGCCACATGATAAGGTTCATCACAAAAACACACTTTTCTGGTATAAATTTTTGTTTTAGTTAGTCTTCTTTTGTATTGACAAAACATTCTGACCAAACATGACTTAAAGAAGGAGGATATTTTTTTCGATCTTACATTTCTTAGGTCATAGACTGAGACTGAGGAAAGACACATCATTAATTTAAGGGGGAATTTGAAGCAAAAATTAAAAAGGATACATGGTTGCTCGTTCACTTTCTGGTTTGTTCTAGTCACACTTAGCTAGCTTTCTTATACAGTCCAGGATCACCTGCCTAGATGTTAGTGCCACTTACAGTGGGCTAGGCCATTTTATATCAATTAACAATAAGTATAATCTTATCACAGACCAATTTTACCTAGGCAGTTCTTTAATTAAGGTTTCTCCTCTCAGTACTCAAGACTGTGTCAAGTTGACATTCAAAGGTAACTACAATGACTTAAATCATATTCATAGCCCAAGTGCCTAATTCATGAAGGCAATGAAAGCTATCACTAGCTATAGTTCAGACACAAAATTACAGTCTGTTCAGAGCTAGTAAGCAGTTCCATTTTAGAGAAGAATTTTGATTTCTATGATCAGCGATTTGGTCTGTGCTGGCAAATAGTTGCCACAAAGATGACTTAATTTTTTAATTATCAGATAATGGGTAGACACTGAAAAATTTTGAAGATGGGTTATTAGGCAATAATGGCAAGTTTAGAACTCATAAAAATTTACTATTAAACCCAACTTTAAGGAAAGTCAAGTATTGAATAAATTAACTTAAAGAAATGCTTTAAAGTGCTAGAGTATACATTAAGAAGCATGTACCAATGAGGCTTTCATGTATTGATTGATAGCATACTATAATCCCAGGGCAATATAAGCTTATTAATTTTGCTGGGTAATAGGATTAATAAATGGTGTTCACATTTGGCAGCTACTAGAACGCACTAATAATCTATAAATACCATTCGAGTTTTAATGAGACTTTGAACAAAGTTCTTCCACATTTGACTCTTATTTTTCCCCATATAGAAAATTAAGAGTTTGGATAGATTTTATTTACCTCTTTCTTTCTGACTCTATAAATACTTCTGTGGTTAGAATTCTCTTTAGAGCATAGTTACTGTGGTCTGCAGGCTTGGACAAAGAAATAGTATCAACTTCTGGATGGTTTGTCTACAGAGATGCTTCTAGTCTGAGATTCACTTGATAAAGGGATGTCATTATGGTGGCTGTAAGGCATTGAGATATCGGAAACCACACTGGAGAGTGAAACTCGACACTTGTTTTGTTCTTTGCTGTGCTGCTAATGAGCTAGACAACATGACCTTCTCAAAAGCTTTCTGAATGTCTAATAACCTCAGTCTCCTATAAAATAAGAATACAATGTACTTCGGGACCTATGTTTTTATGGATTAAAATACTATTTAAGAGGAAAGTATGAATTTTTTTGGTTAATGGGAGGGTTCAAGTCACTTGGAATTTCCATGGAGATTAGATGGAGAAAGCTTTCCTTTTCAGTTTGGGGTACCTCTGGCAGATAAATATTTACTGCCAAGTAGAATCATCACTGAAGACTGGAATTGTCACTAACTTCACAATGTGTGTTTCACGAAATTGTTTTTACTTTACTATTGTAGTTTGAGTCCATGAATTTCATTAATATTAATGAAAGGATAAATAACCTTTTTTGCCCAGTCACTTGAAGAGGATGAGTACCAGTGAGGGTCATCAAAGGGTAGCAGGTAGATGAAGTCCTTGAAGCATGCCTTCTGGAGGAACAGAACTAAGATCATAGTCAGAGCTGGTGGGGATTCCAAGCGAAAGTGCTGGCAGCAAATCGCAGTGATGAGTCTTGTCTGAGATTCCACGATGTGAGAACCTGAGGCATCCAGATATAAGGTGGTTTGGGCTACTCTAAGGTTTCACAGTGGAGAGGTGCTTCAGTGTTGTGACATGACTTGTCATGCTTTTTTCATGATCAGTCAAAAAATATACCTGAGGAAACCCCAGACCGTAAACTAATTGCCCAGTTAGTGTTCATGATCATCAGAACTTTTTATTTGAAAAAAGGGATCTTTCTGGATCAAATTCATCAGATTCTTGGGATAAGATCAAATGGGAGAATTTGACTGATCTCAGTAAACTACACTCTTGGAAGGACCTGCATTTTAATCTCATTCTCAATATACATGATTGAACATTTACTATTGTGGATTGGTTAACATATGAGTGTCTGAATTTTATTCAATATGAGGTAGATTCCAAGGATCTTCCTCTAAATATTTTCCTTGAAATGTTTCAGAAAAGCAAAAATTTAAAAGTTATCAAACATTCATCAAGAAATGTTCAAACTAGTCACCGAACAAGCAGAAGATAAAGAAAACTACAAAGGGTTTTATGAGCACTTCTCAAAAAATGAAGTGCTTGGAATTCATGAAGAGTCTCAAAACGGGAAAAAGCTTTCAGAGTTGTTGGAATTACTATATATCTGCTTTTGAGATGAGAATCGAGGAATACCAGAAGCACATCTATTTTATTACAAGTTAAACCTAGGACTGAGTACCCAACTGAGGCTTTGTGAAACATCACGGAATGCATGGCCTAGAAGTGATCTTTATGACTGAGCCCATTGTGAGTATTGTGTGCAACTTCTGAAAGGAATTTAAGGAAAAAGACCTTGAGTGTCAACTAAAAGGATTGGAATTTTCAGAAGAAAAAAAAACAGGAAGAGAAAAAGACACAGTTTGAAAATCTCTTCAATAACTTTAAAGACATCTTAGAGGGAAAAAGTTGAAAAGGTTGTTGTGTCATACCAACTTGTAGAATACTGTTGCTTTATCATCACTAGCCCACATGCATTCACAGTGAACACAGAGAGAATCATGAAAGTTCAATCCCTTAGAGACAACTCAACAATGGGTTGCAAGGCAGCAAAGAAACACCTGAAGGTAAACCAGTCCATTATTGAAACCTGAAGGCAAAAGGCAAAAGCTGACAAGAATAACAGGTCTGTGAAGAACTGAGTCACCTTGCTGTGTGAAAGTACATTCCTGTCACCTGGCTTCAGTCTGGAAGATTCCCAGAACACATGGTAACAAGATCTACAGGATGATCAAGCTTGGTTTAGGAATTGATAAGGATGATCCTACTGCAGATAAGTGATACCACCCACAGAAGGAGAGGATGACACATCACACATGGAAGAAGTAGATGGCTTCAGCAGAAACACATGTTTAGTCCTTAGCCTAATTCTTTCTGATAATATATTTTCTGTTATTTTTGTCAACATTTCAAATATCTATGTGACATAAAAACTAAGCAGAAGAAAAATTTCTTTGTATTCATAATACTGTGATGCTCTAGGCTTGTTTCTACAGGTTGGTAGAAGGTGTAATGGAAGACATAAGCTAACTCACAACTATAGTCTGAAGTGTTTAGCTGTGGACCTTGATTCCTTAGAAGACCAAATCATTTGTCAGTGAAGTATTCTGAGATATATCTTTCTGTTTAAAAGGAAGAAAACATCAAGATGACTTGAGATTATTCTTCTGGAATCAGTTTTTGTTTTTTGTAAGGGCAACATTTAATTGGGTCTGGCTTACAGGTTCAGAGGTTCAGTCCATTATCATCAAGGCAGGAACATTGGCATCCAGGTAGGCATGGTGCAGGGCCGAAGTTCTACATCTTGTTCCGAAAGGCAAACAGTAGAAACTGATTTCAGGCAGCTAGGATGTGGGTCTAAAAGCCCACCCCAAAAGTGACACACCCTACTCCAACAAGGCTACACCTCCCTAATAGTGCCACTCCCTGGGCCAAACACACAGACGACCCCAGCACAGGTAAAGAAACACTAGACATGCCGAGAAAACATCCTCTCACACCATTACTGCAATATGTTACCAAAAATTAATGATCTGGTGAGCACAAAAAAATGTTAAACTCCCGTGTCTGAAATTTTGCTGACATTTCATAATATTCAATGAAATGAGGATCCAAAGCAATGCTGGGAAAAGTCAGGACACAGCAATGAAACAAAACAAAAACCCAGCTGCTAAAACAACAACAACAACAAGAAAAGAGGTAAGTAAACAGAAAAACAGTAAGACATAAATCCAAACATTTCAATATTTCCATTAATTATAAATTGTCAAAATGCACTGAGACAGATTATCAGAATAGATTTTTAGAAAATAAATGTTATATATATTTTTCCAAAGTGTGGGATCACAGATTAAAGTCATGTAGATGGGAAAAACAGATGAACATAAATTTAACCTACCCAAGGAAGCTGGGTAGTGCAGACATAAACTATGGCAGACCCAAAGCACAGAACCCCAGTTCAGGGCTGCTCCAGATAGTCAGGTGTCCTGGATGGTTCCACAGGGGTCTGAAATCAGTTTTTAATTTTTCCATCTCTTGTAGTTAATTTGGCATAAATGCAAGCTGAAGCAACTTGACAGGAATTCTCCACTTGGCTTCTTTTCCCAAATACAGAGAACAAAACCCTAAGCTTCCCTAAATTGTTTAACAGAACAAAAGTTGTAAATGCAAATAGAATACCCAACTAAGATCTGCTTTAAAATGTAAATATTGATGAGATAAAAACCAAGAAGAGGTCACAGTGGGGGTTGGGTGGATAGGCCATTAGCTATGAAAGGTTTGATACGTGTTGGGTTAAATCTACTGAATGCTGAATTGGAAGTTTATAGTTTAGTGGCAATAAAATGTGTATGTCCTGAGACAAAGGGAAATGTAATAGTTCATCTACCTAAGAAAATAACACAGTTTTCTTTATTTTTGTGTTTATAGTATAATTATATTGTTCCCCCTGCCATTTCCTCTCTCCAAACTATCCTTATACTCCCTTCTCTCTTTTAAATTCATGGCCACTTTTTAAAAATTTCACCTGTATCTATCTATCTATCTATCTATCTATCTATCTATCTATCTATCTATCTATCTATCTATCTATCTATCTATCTATCATCTATCTGGATTTAGATATTCCCAGATCCATAGATGTAGCTATTTCTAAATAAACCTTCTCAATTTATATGATGTTATTTCTGTGTATGTTTTCAGAGCTTATCATTTAGTCTTGGATCATTCAGTATTTCTCCCCTTGATCTCAGGACTTCTTAGATTCTTGTAGTTCTTTGTCTAGGGTTAAGGCCTCCTAAATTTACCTGAAAATTCACATTTGCATGTCTTTAGACCATCTTTAGGCTATCATGTTAGTGAGACTTATGTGTGCAGATTCTGAAATTTCTAGAGATACTATGTCACAGCAAATTTCCACACTCCTCTGTCTCTACAATCACAGATTTTAAAACTTGTTTAGGATAGGGGTTACATGTGGCGGGCTTTGACCTTGAAATCACATTGTAATCCTTACTGTCTTGAATTCTTTAGAACTGACAGCTCAAGTCTCTTGAGTTGGAAATACAAATTGTGCACTGCTTCCATAGCCACACAGTTACGTAATATTCAGTCAGAACTTAGGTTAGCAAGAGAGTCAGTCTTCATCATGTGTATTTGACAGAGCCTCAAGGGCAAGTAAGAGAAGAAGACAGATTCGTGGTTGGGAAATGGAAAGGGTGACATGTTGAGACTATGGACATGGAGAAGTTGGAAGCTGAGTAGCAATAGAACACTATGGGATTAGTTAAAGAATCTTATTTTGCTTTTCTGCTTGTTCCTAGGGTGAGCATATGGGGCAAAAATATTAGGGAACCCATCACATTTTAATCAAATGATAACTCTGAACCAAATATTACAGAGGTAGTGGTTTGTGGCAGGCCACTGCAGAAAATAGGTCAGAGTTTTACCTTGTATGTAGTCTGACTATTGTTCACTTGTATTTTAACTTTCTCACATGAAACCTTGTTCTGCCATTAAGTTTATGAACCTACATGACCCATTTATGTTTCTTACACACAAATGAGAAATACACACCAATTCAGTACCAGGACAACTTGTTAATGCATAACTTAGTATTTTAGGGAATTGTTACAAATTAGTCTTTAGGGAAGGAGAGAAAATAATAACATATCATTTGTTCTTGGGTGCATTTCTTAGAACTTTCCTTGTCTACTAAGCCGTAGAATTTTTTTAATTCATTATTTTATTTTTTTCCCAAATGTTGCCCCACCTCCCAGTCCCCCCTCCCAGAGTTCTTCACCCAATCGCTCCTCCCCTTTGCCTCTGAGAGAGTTCTCCCCTTAACCCCCAGGATCCCTATTCCCTGGGGCCTCAGGTCTCTTCAGGACTAGACACAACCTCTCCCATTGAGGCCAGACAAGGTAATCCTCTGTTACATAAGTGCCCAGGGTCCTTGCATCAACTGATGGAGAATTCCTTGCTTCAATGACCCAGTCTCTGGGAGCTCCAGGCATCAAAGTTATTTTGACATTGTTGGGTATTTCCCTATGGGGTTATTTATCCCTTCAAAGTTTTACAATTTCTTCTCCTCATTCATGGGGTTCTCAAGTCTAGATCCAACGGCTGTAATTACCATGGGTCTCAAATCCAACTACTCCTGGTTTCTTACCCAGTACAGGCATATTAGGCTCCTGTCTTGCAAGCACAATGCGTCATCAGTAATAGTGTCAGGATCTGGTGCCTGTGCATGAGATGGATTCCAAGTTGGGATGGTCACTGGACATCAGCCAGGAATTCTTTTGCAATGATAGTCTTTATAACTATATACATTAAAAAGCAATGAAGTCCTGATACATGCTAGCATATGGATAATATTTGAAAGCACCATGCTAGTCATAAAAAACAAACATATTGTATTAATCATTTACATTAAAGACAGATGAATTTATAAAACTGTAAACCAATCATAGTTGCCTGTGACTATGAGTAAAAGGATTGGAAGAAGAAAAAAAAAAGAAAGAAAAAGGATTAGAAGAATGGAAAGCAGCTATTAACTGAGTAAAGGATTTCACTGGGAGGAAATGATAATTGTAGATGGCATAGCTCTTTAGATGCTGTAAAATTTATAATTATAGGTTTAAATTTATTATTGTTGTATTAATGCACATATATATGAGGTGTCTGTGTGAGTGTAGGTGTGTGTGCCATGTGTTAAAATATAATTAAATTTTCTCCATTTAGTTTGGTGTTGGCTATGGGCTTTTCAGTCTTATTTTGAGGAGTGTTCTGTCTAGACCTATTCTCTCTAAGACTTTATCTTAAACACTCTATAATCTTGTTAGTGGTCTTTTCTACATCTTCTGGGATGATCATGAAATTTTTGTTTTTAAGTTCATTTGCATGATTTATCACAATTATTATCTCATATATGTTAGGCCAGCTCTGTTTCATTGGCAGAAAGCCAATTTGATCATGGTGGTTGATTATCTTTTTAAAATATCCCTGTTTTCAGTTTGCTAGTATTTTATTGAGAATTTTTGCAATTATACTTGCCATGGGTATTCAGTAGTTCTTTCTTTCTTCCTTTTTATCTTAAAGATTTTTTTTATTTATTTTGTGTATATGAGTACACTGTAGCTGTCTTCAGACACACCAGAAGAGAGCATTGGATCCCATTACAGATGGTTGTGAGCCACTATGTGGTTGAACTCAGAACCTCTGGAGAGGAGAATCAAATGCTCTAACTACTAGAGACAACTCTCTCTATGGCCTCTTTTCTTTGTTTTCTTTCTTTCTTTCTTTCTTTCTTTCTGCTGTAACTTATTTCTTTTCTTTTCTTTCTCTAAAGCTACTCCTTCTTGCTCCTCTTTAAATATTTTATTTTCTTATGTATACCTGGTTTAGTTACATGGAGTACCCTTTTTGTTTGTATTTTTGTGGGTAATTTGAGGAGTTTAGGTTGTAGTTCTTATTTGAAAATCAGATAGAATTCTGCTGAGACTCCCCCTGGTTGAGGACTTCTATTAGTTGGAAAGTTTTTTATTCTTCTTTCAATTTTATTATTTTTTATGGGTTTGTTTATTTGCTGATTTATTCTTAATATAACTTTGGTGGTTCAGATAAATCTAGAACTTTATCTGTTTCACTTAGGCTTTCAAACTTAATGAGGTATATGTTTTTAAACTATCTTCTTATAATACTCTGAATTTCTTTAATTTTTTTGCATTTGTCCCAGTTTAACTCTGATTCAGTTAATTTCAGTTTCTTTTTCCTTTGTGTTGGACCAAAAATTAATGGAGACAAAGAAGTATACTTGTTTCCCACCAAGTGAACACTACCCAGAAGACACTACTATCTTAACTCTATATGCATCAAACTCTTGCACATCCAATTTTCGAAAACATACTATAATAAACCCTCAGGGGCACATTTAAATACAACTTCTTACTCCCAAACTCCATGTATTCTTATTAAAAACCCAAGTCTACTTAGTACTGTCTGTGCATGCCCATTCACTGGAGGTGGGTAGCCTAATGTCCATCACACCCAGTAAGAAAACGGATAGTTTCAGCCCTTTAGCAGCCATCATGGGCTAATAGATTCTTACCTAGTGGTTAGGTTTTTGTGAGCCCCTTTCCAATTGATTCTGGGATTTTAATTGTTTCTGTCATATGTGTGTCTTGTGCATACTCTCTCAGCTGCTATGAGCTAATATGTCCAATGGCCCTCTCATGTCTGGAAAATGCTGCTTGCCAGAAGTCATCTAATACCTCTGAAAGCTACATTATTTATGTCCTCCCCTATTTCACAATGATTCTGAACAACTTTGGGGAGAAGAATGGTTGTTGAATTTAATGGTCCCTAATAAATACCGTGACCAAAGAACATGGGAATAAAAGATGTATTTCATTTTCTAGCTTACAATCTACCCTTAAAGAACTCAAGGCAGGAGTTTGAAACAGAAGCTGTGAAATAATATTCATTTCTGACTTAATCCCAACTTGATTTCATATGAAGCCAAGTCCCAACTGCTCAGGAAAGGTACCATCCCCAGTAGACTGTACATTCGCATATCAGTTGACAAACAGAAAAATGTCTTACACACGTGCCAAGAGGCAATTCTTTAACCAATAATCCCTTTCCCTAGATGTGTGAAGTTGACAGTCAAACTTAGTCATCACCAGTGTGAAGCAGATACCCCATTTGGGGCTGAGCATTTCAACATGTCTGATTCTCTTCAAGTAGATCAACTATAACTCTCTGTACTAGTCAACATCTAATACATAAAGAATTTTCCCAGATTAGGGTTAATAGTCACACTGAAGTATAGATATAAAGTTGAATATTTAGGGGAAAGTTAATACTATGCCCATTAAGCAGAATAACAGAAATAGATTCTCCCTTAAAGCCTATGTCCTACCCATATTGTGATAACTGCCATAATATTTATGTGACTACTGCATCCTGGGTCTATCTCACTAGCAATCGCATTATTGTAAATTTCAGGGTTTGCATCTGAGTAACAGTGCTGACAACTTTGGTTCCCCAGTAGCATGCATAGCTAATCATTAGGGTAAAAATTTTCAGGTTAGTACCAGCTTGGTACTGGCATAAAATCAGATAATTATATGAATAGAATATAATTAAAAAACTCAGATAAATCTATGGACATAATGTAAGCAGAGGGTCTAACTTAGTTTAAAGTGTTGAAGCATTTTAGTCCAGTAATATGGCTGCTCTGGCAGAAATCACATCCAAAGACCTCCTAGGTCTATGTGATCAGGCTGGAATGATATCTTTAATCCCTCTGGCTGGAATACAGACACAAATTCACCATGTTGTTTATACTCTACAAATAATTGCATTAAAATGATTATAGAAAGACCCCAGATATTGAGTATACCTTACTTTAAATGGTAGAGCATAGATGTTATTAGAATGTGAGATACTGCATATGGTAATAAGATTTTAGAAGAAAAATTATAGAAATTATACAAACTTATATAGTCCAATACAATATGAACATATCAAAAGGGAAACTTAAAATGTTCAAAGAACCTCCAAGAAGAAAAGAGAAAATCAGATATAAGTGAAATGAGTAGGAGATAAACTATCCAATTAGAAGAGAAAGAATGACATAAAATGAATAAACATACTGAGGAAGAATAAATGAAATAAAACACATACTATGGCAGCTTCATAGGAAGAAGAATTACAAAATTGCAGAAAGTTTATTTAGACTTCCCAAGTATAGAATAGAAATAGACTTTAAGATAGGAATCACACAAGCCTTTACGTAGACTGGACATGAAATGATCATGCAGGACCATTTTGATTAGTGTTAAAGCGAAAAGCAAGTGGAATTTTTAAAGTGGCATATTGTATAAGTGAACATTTCCTCTGATATATTACATATGTGATATAGAAATATATCAAAAGAGTGATAACTCATCATAGACCCTACATGCTAAAATATAATCACAAGTTATTGATAGGTATTCTCCATTGACAAAATGAGCAAATTCAAGTCAAATTAAAATATAAAAGCAGGTTTATTGGGGCAGCTCTAGGATGAGTTCACCTAACACACAGGAGGGGTTCAATGAAGTCACTGAAAAGAGTCAGAGAAAGGGGAAGAGAAAGAAAGAAAATGCAAGGGTAGAGAGAGGAAAGAGAAAAGGAGAGGGGGAGCAGAACACAGGAAGCAAAATATCTGCATTAACAACCTATGGTGGAGATGAAGCCAAGTCTCTGGGCTAGAGAATTCAGATAGAGAGTGGGTACGCCAACCATGTCCCATAACAGGTAGGGACTGAAGGTTTCTGGGAGAACCTGGAGGCCAGATCTGCTTTGGTATGTAAAATATGCATCTCAGCCATTTGTACCAGTTGGATCTGATATATTTAACAGCACAGAAAGAGTAAGATTTCAATCACAGATATTCTATCCTGAAAACCTAATCATTGAAAATTTGGAAGGACTAAAGTCTCTTTGACAATCAAAATCTGGGTGATTCTATTAGCTCTATAGCTGATTTATATGTATTGTAGCGGGGGCGTCTTCAAATGGAAAGGAAGACAAGTTAAACAGCAATGGAGCATGTAGAACTGCAAAGATAAATATATATATATATACAGATAGATACAATAATATAGAAATGATATCACATAGATCATATGAACCTAGAGCACAAAAGTTAAAAGATGAAAGTGTTAAAACTAATTAGCCAGGCATAATGGTACACACCTTTAATCCCAGCACCTGGGAGACAGATGCAAGTGGATTTCTGAGTTCTAGGCCAACCTGGTCTACAAAAGTAAGTACTAGGACAGCCAGGCTACACAGATTAAAACCCTGTCTCAAAAAACAAAGCAAAACAAAAGTAATTACAATTCTCCAAATTTAATAATATAATCAAAATACAAAGAAGTTGATTTCAAGAATACATATTGCATGTGTAGTGTAGTACCAAAGTATACCTTAAAACATGTAATTGAATTTATGATTAGCTTGAAATTCATAGTTAAAATTATAATATTTATGAAAAAGCTTATAGCAACTGTTAACATTTTGTCTAAGCTCCACCCCACAGTTACCTAGCAACAACTAGGTATGCTTGACTGACCATAAAAGGAGCTGCTTGCCCCCTCTGCTCTCTCTTGCTCTTGTTTTTTTTTGTTCACTGCTCTGTCCCCTTGACCCTTCCCCCCTCTCTCCCCATTCCTTCCCCCAACCCCCACCTCCACCTCCATGTGCTCATGACTGGCCTCCTCTACTTCTCCACCCTGTCTGTCTGTCTGTCTGTCTGTCTGTCTGTCTGTCTGTCTCTTTCTCTTTCCTGCCTTTCTCTGCTTCTATTAGCCTCTCAACTTCCCTCCCCATGCCCTGGATAAATACTACTCTATACTATACAGATCTTATGGCTGGTCCCTCAGGGGGAAAGGATGCCTCAGCATGAGCCCATGGAGGCATCTTCTTCCCCTGTACATGACTACACTTCCGCCAAAACATTTTCCTCCTCCTTATCTTTTTATAAACACAATAGTAACCACATAGGAAGAGCTATTGTAGAAATAAAACATTTTTTAAAAAGCTAGAGATAAAAAGGAATAAAGCAAAAACCAATCAATGATGGTAACATAAAAGAATAGAGGATTAAAGCAACTCAGAAAGGAAACAATGAAGATAAAAATAAAGAGTTAAGATACAAATTCAATAAATACAGAAGACTCCTTGAACCAACCTGTGTCCTTGAAGAATGAAAATGAGCTTATACCAATTTCAACTTAGTTGAAGTGAACTTAGTTCTCTTGATTCTATGAAATGAACTTAGTTCATTTGACCCTATGCATATGGCATTCTAAAGGATACAGTAGTAGCAATGTTATTATCACTGTAGATCTTATATAGTCTATTCATGGTTGGTATGGATAATTTGTAATATAGTAATTGCTTATAAAAACAAGGCTATGTTCCAACTTCTCAAGAAATGCTTTAAAGATAGTCAGAATTTGCGTATTATAGTTTGCTAAGATCCTCCTCCGAAGTCCGTTTAATCAACAGTGTGAGCTTGTTGTGGTTAGCTATTTCTGTAAAAATGCACTTACACACTGCACTACTATGTAGAATTAATATATATAATATATATAATTTATAATATATTATACTATGTATAATTATATATATAAAATGAAAATGACAAAAAGCAGAGTAAACAACCCATCTAATTTTATTCATTTTCAGACAAATTGACTGCAATTGAATCTAAATTACTGATGGCAGCTATTTTCTCAAACAACTGGTTTGACGCAATGGGTCTATATCAATATTACATGCATTCTATCAGAAACACATTCCAAAATTAATTTCTCTTATTTTGTTTCCTAAAAATTAATGATTTTATATTCTTTCAAATATTCATACATGTATATAATGTATCATAATCATGCTCATCCATAAATTATTCCCTTCATCTTCTCACCAGGGTTTTCTGTTGTATTACAATGTCCAAGATCAAAGCCTTCCATTCAAAAGAGAAGCCTATTAAAACACAGGGTGTTTACAGGGAGGTAAAATACTCCATTCTTCAAGGAGGATGCTCCTTAAACCTCATTAACAACTCAATAGGTGAAAGAACCATATATACCAGTCTTTTCCTCCCCAAGTATCCTTACTTATGAGTAGTAACATAAGGATTGCTGAGCAGCGCTAGTATGGAAACAGGATAGAAGTCACTATTACAGATTAATAGTTTAATCACAACTACAAAATTCAACAAAATGAAAAATCAAGCACTTTAATAAGTGTAACTCCCAGTGAACATGATAGTTGTGGCGAGGGCGGTAATGGGGGAAGGATGGGGAGGGGAACACCCATATAGAAGGGGAAGGGTTAGGGGGGTGTTGGCCTGGAAACCGGGAAACGGAATAAATTGAAATGTAAATAAGAAATACTCAAGTTAATAAAGATGGAGGAAAAAATATGCAGTAAAGGGAGAACTTTAGCCCTTGACTCTAGAGAGAAGTACATATAACAGGAGATCATAATTTGTTGTAGTCTAAATCTACATGCAGAAATAACAATCAGAACTAGTATATGATGAGAAAAATTGAAACACAGTTGCATTAGTGGAAACTTCAAGTAGACAAATTGGTGAGTTTAGAAGTTTATGAGGCTTGCTGTGTAGCTTTGCATTTGAATTCCTGCAATTGTAGCAGGTATTGGCAGGAAGATCAGAGAAAAGTTCCTGCATGCATCTAGTGGTCTGAGGGAAGGAACAGTCTTTTAAAAATTCATTTGAGAGAGACAACCATAAAAAGAAATTGTTTTGCCAGATTTTAACATATTATGATTTTTCTTAAAACCTACCTAGTACAGAATAATAGAAAAATCCAAACCCATACTGTTCTAGACTTCTATGTGGAGTTTGAAAATACACAACAGTAAGTCCCTTCATTCATCTTGTTTTACTAAAGGTAGCTGATAACCTTAAGGTATTTAAGAAGGTCACAGCTGAAGGGCACACTTTATTAACAAGCTGAAACTCCATTGTGGAAGAACATAATATTTTCTCTTTCTCTTCATGAATCGTATTACTAAATATTTGTTTATCAGAGTTCCTTTCAAATAGCTACATCATGTCTGGGTTTCAGCAAAAAGCTTTATGACTTACTATACATCTGGAAGAGACAAAAACACTTTTACAAACTCAGAAAATACATTAGACTAGCATAAATGTTGAAATGCGAAGTCTCCAGCAGGCCCAACTGGCAAGAAAATTTTTTCATTAGTTGCTGCAAGGCAAATCTGTGAAAAGAGTTAGGACTCTGCTTTCTCTAATATTCAGATACCAAATGTATGGAGAGAGAGAGAGAGAGAGAGAGAGAGAGAGAGAGAGAGAGAGAACCAAACCAAACTAGGGAAATCAACTCCAATGCACTATGGATACTATTTACCTTCCACATTTGTTAAAAACCACCATAAAAACATTCAATGAAGTCTATATAATATGCACTAACAAAATGAAAACTTGTAAAAATTAATTAGAAAGCATTCCTATTTTAGAATAGGAAACAGTTCTTTACACAGTGGGTTTTTGATACACAGACTCATAATTTGATAAAGAATTGAATGTTGAATATTCAGCTTCTAAGACTTAGAAAACATTGTGAAAGAGGAAGCAGAAGGAATATAAGAGTTTGAAATGGACAAGACCAAGTTATTGGACTCATGAAATCACAACAAATGTGTTTACTCATATAAGATTCAACCTTTCAACATTCCATTCTGAATAGCTTGTGAGTTCTCATTTTTTCCGCGAGGGAGTATCAGCAGTTTGTAGTTGCTAGAGGAAAGGAAGGCAGTAGTTAGTTTACACTTGTTAGCTGCTCATATTCTAGGAATTAATTTCTGCCAGTGCTCATATACACAACCTAAATTCAAGATGTTCTATTCAGGAAAATTTCCCAGGCCCCTGTGTTCGAGGCTCTTCCACACTTTTTCTTCTATTAGTTACAGTGGATCTGGCTTTATATGGAAGTCCTTGATCTACTGGGACTTGAGCTTTGTACAAGGCAATAAGAATGGATCTATTTTCATTCTTCTACATGCTGAATTCCATTTGAACCAGCACCCTTTGTTGAAAATGCTCTCTTTTCCATTGCATGGTTTTAGCTCCTTTGTCAAAGATCAAGTGACCATAGGTGTGTGGGTTCATTTCTGGGTCTTCAATTCTATTCCAATCATCTATCTGCTGGTCTCTGTATCAATACCATGCAGTTTCTATCACGGTTGTTCTAGAATACAGCTTGAGATTAGGGACGGTGATTCCCCTAGAAATTCTTTCATTGTTTAGAATAGTTTTCAGTATTCTGGGTTTTTTGCTATTCCAAGCGAATTTGAAAATTATTCCTATTAACTCTATGAAGAGTTGAGTTGGAATTTTGATGGCTATGCTCTAAGATCAACAGTCAACAAATGGGACTGCATTAAATTGCAAAGCTTCTGTAAGGAAAAAAACGCTGTCCAGAGGACAAAATAGCAACCAACAGATTGGGAAAAATCTTTACCAATCCTACATTCCATAGAGGGCTAATATCTGGCATATATAAAGAACTCAAGAAGTTAGACTCCAGAGTATCAAATAACCCTATTAAAATGGGGTGAAGAGCTAACCAAAGAATTCTCAACTGAGGAATATCAAATGGCAAAGGAGAACCTAAAGAAATGTTCACATCTTTAGTCATCAGGGAAATGCAAATCAAAACTACACAGAGATTCCATAACACACCAGTCACAATGGTAAGATTAAAAACTCAGGGGACAGCAGATGCTGGTGAGGATGTGAAGAAAGAGGACACTTCTACATTGTTGGTGGAATTGCAAGCTGGTACAACCACTCTGGTATCAGTCTTGAGGTTCCTCAGAAAATTGGACATAGTACTACCTGAGGACCCAGCTATACCACTCCTGGGCATACACACAAAAGATGCTCCAACATATAACAAGGACACATGCTCTACTATGTTCATAGCAGCCTTATTTATAATAGCAAGAAGCTGGAAAACCCAGATGTTCTTCAACAGCGGAATGGATACAGAAAATGTGGTACATTTATACAATGGAGTACTACTCAGCTATTAGAAACAATGACTACATGAAATTCTTAGGCAAATTGATGGGATTAGAAAATATCTTCCTGAGTGAGTTAACCCAGTCTCAAGAGAACATACATGGTATGTACTAACTGATAGGTGGATATTAGCCTAAAAGTTCAGATTACCCAAAATACAATTCACAGACCATATGAAGATTAAGAAGAAGGAACACCAAAATGCGGATGCTTCAGTTTTTCTTAGAATGGGGAACAAAATAGGGGAGGTAGAGGGTGGTAGGGACTTGTGAGGAAATGAGGAAGGGAATGGGAAAAATGGGAGCAATATCTGGTATGGGAGGAGATGGGGATGATATACAGAGGGTCAGGAATTTGAACAGAGGTGTGTAGCAATGGAGGAATGGGAACTGGGGGTAAACACCAGAGAGTCCCAGACGCTATGAAAGCAAGAGGCTCCCAGGACACAACAGGGATGAGATTAGTTTAAATGCCCATCCTAGGGGAGAAAGAACCAGTAGAGACTATATCTGGAGGTTAGGCAAGGCCCCATTTTGAGGCATGGTGCCACCTACCCTTCTCAAAATTTTAACGGAGAATTGCTTCGGTCTAAAGGAAATACATGGACAAAGTGTGGAACAGAGACTGAAGGAAAAGCCATCCAGAGACTGCCCCACCTGGGGATCCATCCCATATGCAGCCACCAAACCCAGTCACTATTGCTGATTCTGTGCATGCTGACAGGAGCCTGATATGGATGTCTCCTGAGAGAGTCTGGCAGAGTCTGACAAATACAGATGAAGATGCTTGCGGCCAACCATCACACTGAGCTAGGAAACCCCAATGAAAAAGTTAGAGAAAGGACTGAAGGAGCTGAAATGTTTTTCAACCCCATAGAAAGAACAACAATATGAACCAACCAGATGCCCCAGATTTCCCAGGGACTAAACCACCAACCAAAGAGTACACATGGAGGGATCCATGGCTCAAGCCCCATATATAGCAGAGGATGGCATTGTCTGGCATCAATGGGAGGAGAAACCCTTGGTCCTGTGTAGGCTCTATTCCCCAGTGTAGGGTGATGGCAGGGCGATGAGGTCATAGTGAGTGGATAGGAGGGAAAACATCCTCATATAAGCAGAGGGAAGGATGATGGGAGAAGGGGAACAGGGAAAGGGTTAACATTTGAAATGTAAATACATAAAATATCTAATAGAAAAGGAAAAATAATAATTCAAGTTGTTCAGTTGGATCAAAAGTGAGTGAGTGAGAGAGAGAGAGAGAGAGAGAGAGAGAGAGAGAGAGAGAGAGGCAGTGAGAGACACAGGGAGACACAGAGATACAGAGAGACAGGGGGACAGAAATAGACACACAGACAGAGAGAGATGGGATAAGGAGGAGAATTTCTTGATAAAAAGATGGTGTTTAAAGAACATGCACAGTCTGGGCTAAGGCCGTGGCACATATATAGCAGATGTGCACCATAGTCTTCACGTTAGTCTCCCAACAACTTGACCAGGGAGATGTCCCTAAAGCTATAGCCTAACTGTCAAATCAGTTCCCAACAGGGCTGACTTGTCTGGTCTTAGTGGAAGAGATGTGCCTAATGCTGCAGATACTTAATGTGCAAGCATTGGGAAGGATAACAAGAGGGCACCCTTCTCAGAGGAGAAGGCAAGGGGAGATGGGGTATAGGAAATGGGGGAAGGGACTTTGTGAAGGGAGATAAGAAGCAGGGCATTGTTTGAGAAGCTAATTAATTAATTAAGGAAGATGAGGTTTAGCATATAGATAAGGAGAATAATAAAAAATAAATCGTATCAAAACACAATATATACATATAAAAGATTGTCAAATGAAAAATTAAAATAAAAGAAAAATTAATGCTAAAATGTAACTAGAATGTAAATTTTTTTAATATTTTTCACTTATTAATTTTTTCCCCCCCCACCCTCCCCCATTGCCGCCCTCCCCCAACAATCACGTTCACTGGGGGTTCAGTCTTAGCAGGACCAAGGTGCAGGACCCCTTCCACTGGTGATCTTACTAGGATATTCATTGCTACCTGTGAGGTCAGAGTCCAGGGTCAGTCCATGTATAGTCTTTGCGTAGTGGATTAGTCCCTGGAAGCTCTGGTTGCTTGGCATTGTTGTTCATAAGGGGTCTCGAGCCCCTTCAAGCTCTTCCAGTTCTTTCTCTGATTCCTTCAATGGGGGTCCTGTTCTCAGTTCAGTGGTTTGCTGCTGGCATTCGCCTCTGTATTTGCTGTATTCTGGCTGTGTCTCTCAGGAGAGATCTACATCCGGCTCCTGTCAGCCTGCACTTCTTTGCTTCATCCATCTTGTCTAATTGGGTGGCTGTATATGTATGGGCCACATGTGGGGCAGGCTCTGAATGGGTGTCCCTTCTGTCTCTGTTTTAATCTTTGCCTCTCTATTCCCTGCCAAGGGTATTCTTGTTCCCCCTTTTAAAGAAGGAGTGAAGCATTCACATTTTGATCATTTGTCTTGAGTTTCATGTGTTCTATGCATCTAAAGTAATTCAAGCATTTGGGCTAATAGCCACTTATCAATGAGTGCATACCATGTGTGTTCTTCTGTGATTGGGTTACCTCACTCAGGATGATATTTTCCAGTTCCAACCATTTGCCTATGAATTTCATAAAGTCATTGTTTTTGATAGCTGAGTAATATTCCATTGTGTAGATGTACCACATTTTCTGTATCCATTCCTCTGTTGAAGGGCATTTGGGTTCTTTCCAGCTTCTGGCTATTATAAATAAGGCTTCTATGAACATAGTGGAGCACGTGTCTTTTTTATATGTTGGGGCATCTTTTGGGTATATGCCCAAGAGAGGTATAGCTGGATCCTCAGGTAGTTCAATGTCCAATTTTCTGAGGAACCTCCAGACTGATTTCCAGAATGGTTTTACCAGTCTGCAATCCCACCAGCAAGGGAGGAGTGTTCCTCTTTCTCGACATCCTCGCCAGGATTTGTTGTCACCTGAGTTTTTGATCTTAGCCATTCTCACTGGTGTGAGATGAAATCTCAGGGTTGTTTTGATTTGCATTTCCCTTATGACTAAAGATGTTGAACATTTCTTTAGGTGTTTCTCAGCCATTCGGCATTCCTCAGCTGTGAATTCTTTGTTTAGTTCTGAACCCCATTTTTTAATAGGGTTATTTGTCTCCCTGCGGTCTAACTTCTTGAGTTCTTTGTATATTTTGGATATAAGCCCTCTATCTGTTGTAGGATTGGTAAAGATCTTTTCCCAATCTGTTGGTTGCTGTTTTGTCCTAACCACAGTGTCCTTTGCCTTACAGAAACTTTGCAGTTTTATGAGATCCCATTTGTCGATTCTTGATCTTAGAGCATAAGCCATTGGTGTTTTGTTCAGGAAATTTTTTCCAGTGCCCATGTGTTTGAGATGCTTCCCTAGTTTTTCTTCTATTAGTTTGAGTGTATCTGGTTTGATGTGGAGGTCCTTGATCCACTTGGACTCATATCACATAATACAGACTCCTAAATCACTGAATTCAGAATCAGGTCATTGACAATTTTCTTGTCAGAAAAGCATAAACTAAATTTGTTGGGAAAGGAGTGAAGAAAACTTAATATATATGAGACAAAGGAATTAATAATAAAGGAAAGAAAAATATTTCCTCACCCAACTGACATATGCTTCACAATAATTAGCCTACATATAAAATCCAGATGTTCATTAGCAGATTATGAGATGAAGAATGTATAGTAAAAATCCACAGTTGGGTGGTATTGAGTATTTAGAAAGATGATAATCCTGTAACATGCAACAACACTATGGATGAAGTAGACATTGCTCTATGTGTGGCAATCCAGATTCTGTGAGATGCCGCTTCTGAGGCACATGAAGTAGCCAAGATCACATGAATGGAGAAGTGATGGCGAGATGTCACAGAATACAGTAAAGATGCCATTCCTTAGGTAGAAAGTTTTAGTTACATGAGTATATTACATTAGTATATATAGTATACTAGTGTAGAGACCAACCTTAGACTTAGAATTTACAATATTGGATTATAAACTTAAAATAGGACCTCACATTAAATGTTCTCAGTGCAACAACAATAAAGCATATCTAAAATCAAGAATCAAAGCTTTGATATTATGGAATAATAAAAATTAAATGTAAAGCAATCCAACAAAATAACAAAACTAGAGCAGTAATCATTTTTTTAAATCCATGTTCCCCAAATTTGGCCCTCTAATTCAGAAAAACTAAGATTGGACACAAATTACTGACATTACAAACGAAAAAGGGATGTCACTACAGATTGATTTAACATGGAAATTATAACAAATGATAACAAACTATGAACAATTTTATTTTTTATTGATGGTTTTTATTTGAAAAGATTATGAAGATGTTATGGAGGAAATACATCATTGGTGCTTAAGGGCATAATCTGGAGCCTAAAATGTGTTTCTACTATTTGCTGGCTGTACAACTTCAGTAAGTTATTTGAACATATTTGGTCTCTTCTCTTCTCTTCTCTTCTCTTCTCTTCTCTTCTCTTCTCTTCTCTTCTCTTCTCTTCTCTTCTCTTCTCTTCTTTTACTTCTTAAGATTCTTGTCCCTTCTCCTCTTTTTACTCTTTCCAGTATATTGATCCATGATTTGCAGAAGAACGATAGCCTGGTCTCCAATAGCAAAGAGTGCTTTATTCTGCAGAAGTGCAGCATGCTAGGGATTCCCATTACCAAGACAAAGAAACAGTCAAATGAGCTCACAGGCCTGATTTAAAGCACATTAGAGGATTCTGGAGTAGGTGACTTTTATCTTACTCCATCTCTAGGGACATTCCATTTCTGGAGTGTGGGGCCAGATACTATTACTGAAGAAGTAGCTGAGGAGATCTGGAAAATGCTGCTGACCCATTTTCCATTCCTCAGGCCAGGTGATGGGGCAGCTTCTGAGGCCTGTACTTGCCTGTACTTGCCCAGTTCTTGGAAGCAGAAATTTATGCTTGAACTCACTTGAAATTTGTTATGGAGTCAGCCTATCCCACCATTTCCTTCCCATCTCCCCTCCTATCTGGATGCACTTACTTTTTGCCTCCCATTAGAAAAGAAAGTTTTCTAAAAAAAAAAAAAACACCAAAATCAAGACCAAATAAATGTAAGATAAAACAAAAATCATCATTCAAGGCTGAACCAGGCTATCCAACAGAAGGAAAAGACCCCCAAGAACAACCATAACCATCAAGTCTGAGTCCATGCTGCATGCTGTGTCTGAGGTCCATCTTGATGTCTGTGGTCTGTGTTGCTACTGGAGGCCAGGTAGATGTTTGTGGTCCATGATATCACCACAACCATGTAGAATCCATGATTCATGCTGCTTCTGTCTGTAAGGGGCAAGGAAGCTTCTTTTGAAGTGGTATCAATGATTGTAGACTCACAGTTGACAATGAGAGACATAGAAGGTTTCTGTGACAACCTGATCTCCCAAACCCCACTCCTAAAATAGAAACAGTATAGACAAGAACTCCTTAAAGATAACTCAAAAAATTGTGATAGGTATAGTAAAATATATATAGCCCCCCCCCACACACACACAACTGATGGCTTCTAGTGGTGGTTGGGGGAGGATTCAGCTTTCTTTACGAGGCTGGCCACCAGGAGTTTGACCATGCTTCAATGAGTGTATAGACAATGAAAAATAAATTTGGTATTTTTCTTCGTTTTTTTTTTTTTTTTCCTGGGTGGAGTTCACAAGGACAGGTATGTGGACTTGGGAGGACTAGGAACTAAGTGTGTTTGGGGGTTCATTATGTGGAATACCCTAATAATCAATAAAAATTGTATAGGAAAATTAGAGTCAGAACCTGGTTCAGACCTGTGTTAGCACTGTGCATGCTGCTTCAGTCTTTAAGTTCATATAAACTTTGTTCACGTTGACTTTGTCCATGTTGTCCTTGTTCTTCTGATGTCCCCCATCCTCTATTGCCCTTATACTCTTTCTGCATCCTTTTCTGCTGGGTTCCCTCAGGTTTGAGAAGAGGTATTTGATGAAGTCTTATTATTTAGAGCTGCGCATTCCAAGGGTACACACACTTTCTTTGTTTCTTTCTCTGTTTCTCTCCCAGTAACTCTGTCTCTCTTTCTCTGTGTCTCTCTCATTTTACCTTCCTTCCTCCCTCTGTCGTTCCCCTCTTCTCTTTTTCTATATCACCTGACTTCAGATCTCTACATCAATGGTTCTAGTATGCCAGTTTGATGAAGTGGGAGTGGTTCTGATGATGACAGCATAAGACAATAATTGTAGGTCTTTTTTCTCTTTTTTTTGATTTTTTAAATTTACATTTTAAATGTTATCGATCCCTTTTCCCAGTTTCCCAGCCATACGCCCCCTATCCCATTCCCTTCCCCGTTCTTCTATGAGGGTGCTCCCCCACCCGTCCACCCACCCCTTCCCACCTCCCTGCCCTGACATTTCCACTACACTGGGGGTCCAGTCTGTGGCAGGACCAAGGGCTTCCCCTCCCACTGGTGCCCAAAAAGGCTACATATGCAGCTGGAACCATGGGTCTGTCCATGTGTACTCTTTGGGTGGTGGTTTTGTCCCTGGGAGCTCTGGTTTCTGGGTATTATTGTTCTTATGGGGTTGCAAACTTCTTCAGCTCCTTCAATCCTTTCTCTGACTCCTCCAATGGGGACCCTGTTCTCAGTTCAATGGTTGACTGTGAGCTTTCACCTCTGTACTTGTCATGCTCTGGCTGAGCCTCTCAGAGACAGCTATATCAGGCTCCTGTCAGTATGCACTTCTTGGCTTCAGCAATATTGTCTGGATTTGGGTGGCTGTATGTATGTGGGCTGGATCCCCAGTTGGGGCAGGCCCTAAATGGCCATTCCTTCAGTCTCTGTTCCAAACTTTGTCTCCATATCTCTTCCTATGAATATTTTTGTTCCCCCTCGAAGAAGGATTGAAGCATCCATACTTTAGCCTCTGATTCTTGGTTACCCAAGCAGTGTGATGTTCCACCCAATGGAGTGTATCTTTAGTTGACTCGGGCATGGTTGGCTACTTCTACAAGTTCCGTGTCACAAGTGCCCCAGCATATCTTGCAGACAGGACACATTGTAGATCAAAGTTTTTTTTTTAATTAAAGAAATTTATTGGATTTTTTAATTTACATTTCGAATGTTATTGCCTTTCTGTATTTCCCTGGACATAGGCCCCCATTCCCTCCCCCTCCCCTTCTTCTATAAGGATGTTCTTCTCCAGATCCACTCTCCCTTCCCGTCCCCCCTTGACATGTCCCTTGTTTTGTTTTGTTTTGTTTTGTTTTGTTTTGTTGACTAAGTTAGTGTTTATGTTTCTCTTTTGGTAGTCTGCAAAGTACTTTCCCACAGCAAAGGCACTAGAATGCAATGGTGAAGGTTCCACGTAGGCCCAAGCGCAAAGTCTTCATTTTGCATGAGTTGTTTGGGTGTAGTATTTAGGAAGGGAACCCCACTGTCAATTTCCATGGAGCAAACCAATGTTTGGTAACAGCCTGAATTGTTTGGGGATATCCATGGGATCCTCTTGGAAGGCAAACCAATCCTAGTACTGGACACTGCATTTGATGATGAAGATGGTCAGTTGAGACTCTGACACCAATCAGGAAGAGTTGCAGTGAGCAAGTGATCTTCCTGGAGACTGTCCACAGTCCTGCTCGGCTAGGATGGTGAGCTCTGTACGGCTCCAGGATTCTTCCAGGATTACTTGCGGCTACTGATATGCTTTCTCATGTTTGTTACTGCCATACTCATTTATTCGGCTTGGTGTGAGTGCACAGCGAGAGACCCTCACTGCTTATAACTTGGCGGTGATTATTTCCTGGATGATAGCCACTCTGTTGGGCAAGTTTCTCGCAGATCACCAAGAAGATGAAAGTTCTTGAAATAATGCTGTCTAGATGAATCAATGATTTTATGGAAATTCTGACTTGATTTAAGTAGTTTTAGGAAGTTGGCTTGATTTAAATAATTTTGGGAATGTGGGGTAGTTGATTGAAAATATAAAGTAAAGAAATTAGGATAGTTGGTAGAAAGTTTCATGTTATAATCAAAAATAAAGCGCGCCTCTCCTTGATAGAATGGTAAAAGCTGCTTGAGTGAAAGAAAGGAGTACTGTGAGCAGTCGTGCATTACAAGCATGTCGAGGCAAGGAGACTATGCCACAGAGAAGTTAATGATCAAGAAAAATATATACTCTAAGTTAGTTCTACATTCCCTGATCTTGTGATCTAGGAATGATCTAAAAGGTTGTCAGTATGCACCAGGAAATAATAAAGTTATAGTAAGGAACAAATAATTCCATTATAAGTATAAGAACAGAAATGAGATAATTAGCCAGCCTAGTGGATCAGAACTTCAAAAATAAGACATAAGATGACTTGCTCTTTAGTAAGTCCAGGTTGTTGTCAACCAAGCATAGGGAGAAACCTCCTACTATGTGTTTGGCTTGCTTTAATCAATGACTAAAAAAGTACTGCCTTGTGGTCACAACAAACTTCTGGAAAGAAAGATAGATGAGAATTGTTTAGTTAGATATAAGTTTCATGTAAGAAATATGTAAACAATATCCTGTTGTAATTTCCTTTTGTGTAATGATTTTAATCTGTTTTTGAAGAGTATATCTTTGTGGTGATTATCTCTGGAAAATGTGTAACTTGTGACTATGAGGCAATTTTCTTCCTAACAGGAAAACAAAACCTGTGTCTTAAGGGGTATAAATTGGGGTTAAGAGACGAAATAAATCACTGGAGCTTGTCTTTACTTCAGTGATATTCTCTCTCTCTCTCTCTCTCTCTCTCTCTCTCTCTCTCTCTCTCTCTCTCTCTCTCTCTCTGTGTGTGTGTGTGTGTGTGTGTGTGTGTGTGGTTGAGTCCTACTTTCTTTTCTCTAAAGACTTGCTGCCATAGGCAGCAGGCCCATGGGCATGTGGACTGATCCCATCAGAGTCTGTCAGCACTGACTTCCAGAGTCTTCAGCTACCTGCTTCAGTTTACCCTGTGCTATGAAAGCTGGTTTTTGGCACTCCCCATCAGACCTCATTAGGTTCTCCTTCATATATCTAGGAAGTTTCCAGGACACTGAGTCCCCATGCTATCCCTCAAGTGTTCCTCACTTGCAGCTGTCTCTCCCTCAATTTTATCTCCTCTCCTTTCCCCCACCTAATTCTCCCATTCATTTCCACCATACCAAGTCAAGAGATCCATGTGTTCCTGTTCCCCAGTCTTTTCCTTCAAACCCCACTTTCTGGGTCTATGAGTTGTAAGTTGGATATCATTTATTTAATGACTGCTATTCACATATAAGTCAATACATACCATATTTGTATTTCTCATTCTGGGTTACCTCATTCGAGATGAAGTTTGTACTCCTGCGAACAATGGAGGAGGGTTCCCCCTGATCCACGCCCTCACCAGCAGGAGCTGTCACTTGTGATATTGATCTTAGCCATTCTGACAGCTGCAAGCTGCAATCTCAAAATAATTTTCATTTGCATTTCCCTGATGGCTAAGGATGTTGAGCATGTCTTTAAATGATTCTCAGCCATTTGAACTTCTACTTAGAATTCAGTTTAGATCTTTACTGCATTTATTTGTGTTTTTAATATTTAGTTTCTTAAGTTATTTATATGTTTTGGATATTAGTCCTCTCTGAGATGTAGAGTTGGCAAGAGTTTTTCCCATTCTGTAGCTGCAGCTTTGTCTAAATAGGGTGTCCCTTGCCCTATGGCAGCTTTACAGTTTCCAGAGGCTCCATGTAGTAACTGTTGATCTTAGTGCGTGTAAGTGTCATGTTCAGGAGTTGAATCCTGTTTCAATTCATTCAAGGCTATTCCCAACTTTCTCTTCTCTCAGGTTCAGTAACTCTAACTTTCTGTCATGGTCTTTGATCCATGTGGACTTGAATTTTGTGCATGGTGATAAATATGGATATATTTTCATTCTTCTGCCTGCTAACATTCAATTTGACAATACCATTTGTCAAAGATTTTTTTTTGTCCTGGTGGGTGTGTATTTCCAGATGTCTTTATCAAAAATTGTGTGTCCACAGATGTGTAGACTTATGCCCAGGTTGTCACTTTTATTGCATTGATCACTGTATGTGATTTTATGCCAATACTATGTGGTTTGTATTAATGTAGCCTTGTAGTACAATTTGAAATCAGGGATAATGACATCTCCAGCAATTCTGTTGTTTAAGATTATTTTAGTCACCCTGGGTTTTTTGTTTTGTTTTGTTTTTCCATATGAATTTGAGAATTATATTTTTGTGTTATGTGAAGATTTCTCTTGGGGTGCTGATGGGGGGTTGCATTGACTCTCCAGGTTTCTTTTGATAGGATGGCCATTTTCACTAAGTTAACCTGACTGGTCCATGAGCATGGGAGACCTATCTTCTGATATCTTCTTCAATTTCTTTCTTGAAAGACTTGTAGTGAACAATGTTATTTTTTGTCAATTTTTATTAAATTGGGTATTTCTTATTTACATTTCAAGTGTTATTCCCTTTCCCGAATTCCTGTCCATCAGTCCCCTAACCCCTCCCTCTCCCGTTCTATATGGGTGTCCTCCTCCCCATCCCCCCCACTCTCCCTCACCAACAATCCCCTACACTGGGGGCCCAACCTTGGCAGGACCAAGGGCTTCCTCTTCCACTGGGGCTTAACAATGCTAATCACTGCTATCTATGCAGTTGGAGCCCAGGGTCAGTTCATGTATAGTATTTGGGTAATGGCTTAGTCCCTGGAAGTTCTGGTTGGTTGGCATTGTTGTTCTTATGGGGTAGCAAGCCCCTTCAGCTCCTTCAGACCTTTCTCTAATTCCTCCAATGGGGTTCTGTTGTTGTAAATAAATAAAAAAATAAAAGCAAAAATAAAAGTAAAAACAAAAGCGGGTGAATGTTTTCACCTCGAGGTGTTTTTCCCTGCTAGGGTTCCACACCTCACTGCCCCAGATATCTGCTGGATATCTTGGCATAAACTCAGCCCAGCCACACACTTTCTTATACTGAGACTCTTACACAAAAGAGCATACAACTGGTGTTTTTACCCTGCTAGGGTTCCCACACCTCAGTGCCCCAGATATCTGCTGGATATCTTGGGCAGAAACTCAGCCCAGCCACACACTTTCTTATACTGAGACTCCTACACAAAGGAACACACCATAATATAATCTTTGGTCCAATTGGTAGGATATAATTGCTCAGTTAAACATACAAAGCCCGTACCATCTATCCCTTGCACCTTTTATTTGCCAGGTCTCCAGCTTCTCCTTCTCCCACAACGACTCCTTGCTTCTCTCTCTCTCTTTTCTTTTACTCACTCTCCCAAATATATCAACTCTTTTAAGCTTTAGTTTCTCCTTCTCTTACAAGGACTCTAGCTTCTCCCTCTCTCTCTATCTCCTGTCTCTTCTAACCCTTCTCAGTTCCCCATCGTTTCTCAACCTATTTTCTTTTACTCACTCTCCCAAATATATCAACTTTTATGCTTTAGTTTCTCTTTCTCTTACAACGACTCCTAGCTTCTCCTCTCTCTCCATCTCTTGTCTCTTCTAACCCTTCTCAGTTCCCCATCTTGTCTCTAAACCGTTCCCCTTCTTTTCTCCTCGCTTCTTCTCTTCTGCTCACTCTTTTAAACTGTACCATCCTCCCCCCACCTGCTCAGGTTCCACTCTGCTCAACTGTCAACAACTGTCCTCTCTCAACCTAACCTCTGAATCCAATCCCCTCCTGCTCCTGACTCCTTCCTCTGCCCAAATCTAGTGCTCTTGCCTTTATTCCACAAATTCAGAGAAAACTCCAAGGCAAAACCACAACATTTCCCCCTTTTTTGTCCAGTTAAAAACCTTTTCCCTATACATAGGTGAACCAAGTATTATTACCATTCTGCAATTTATAAACCAACAATATGCTGATCACCCAGTCCACCAACTCTGTTCACCAACCATGCTATCCACACCACATCTTGGCAAGGCAAACCACAACATTGTTCCTGTTCTCGATCCAGTGGTTTGCTGCTGGCATTCACCTCTGTCTTTGACATGTTCTGGCTGCATCTCTCAAGAGAGATCTATATCCGGTTCCTGTCAGCATGCACTTCTTAGCTTCATCTATCTTATCTAGTTTTGGTGGCTGTATGAATATGGGCCAAATGTGGGGTAGGCACCAAATGGCCATTCCTTCAGGGTCTGCTCCAAACTTTGCCTCCATATCCCCTCCTATGGATATTTTTGTTCCCCTTTTAAAGAAGGAGTGAAGCATCCACATTTTGGTCATCCTTCTTGAGTTTCATGTGTACTGTGCATCTTGGGTAATTCGAGCATTTGGGCTAATATCAACTTATCAATGAGTGCAAACCATGTGTGTTTTTCTGTGATTGGGTTACCTCACTCAGAATATTTTCTAGTTCCATTCATTTGCCTATGAATTTCATAAAGTCATTGTTTTTGATAGCTGAGTAGTATTCCATTGTGTAGATGTACAACATTTTCTGTATCCATTCCTCTGTTGAACGGCATCTGGTTCTTTCCAGCTTCTGGCTATTATAAATAAGGCTGCTATGAACATAGTGGAGCACGTGTCTTTGTTATATGTTGGGGCATCTTTTGGGTATATGCCCAAGAGAGGTATAGCTGTGTCCTCAGGTAGTTCAATGTCCAATTTTCTGAGGAACCTCCAGACTGATTTCCACAGAGGTTGTACCAGTCTGCAATCCCACCAGCAAGGGAGGAGTGTTCCTCTTTCTCCACATCCTTGTCAGCATCTGCTGTCGTCTAAGTTTTTGATCTTAGCCATTCTGACTAGTGTGAGAACAATGTTATTTTTTAATGGACAAAATGGGTGGTGCAATGGTTCAGCCGGTAAAGGCTCTTGGTGTCAAGCCTGATAACCTGATCTCAATCTTCAGAAATCACATGGTAGAAGAAGGGAACCAATGATTTCATATTATTAGAGAACAATGTTTTGGAATTGGTTTTTCCCATCATCCAAATATTTTTACTATGCCATTTCATTTTATTACATTGACAGGCTTTCTAAGGAATAATCGTATCCTTAATTGTATCCTATAATTGTATATATATACATATATACATATATATAAAGCATATTTATTAAGCATTCATTATATATAGATTATTGAATGAGACATCTGTGATACTTCTGAGCACAGAACAAAATGAATTATGACCTGAGCTTTTTAAACTCTTTTTCTCTCCAAGTCGTTTTTTGGTAAGTATTTTTAAAACAATGCCAGAGAAACTAACGAATATATCTTTTTTTTTTTTTTTTTTTTACTTTTTACCCTTTGATCAACGTCTCCTCATTCTCACTTATCTTTTTCCGCTTCCCAGAAAATCTTCTTTTGAGTTCCTATCCAAATTTCCTGTCTTTTCATGTATTTATTTTTGGTATGAGTTACTTAATTTAATTAAGGTTTATTAGAGTTTCCTGACTAAGCCTAGGCAGGGGGCGGTTTGTGATTTAGCCGAGCTAGGATAACATATCAGTGATTCTAACCTTTAACTGCAGTCATTTGCTCACAGCACATTGATCAGTTCTGAGTCACTGCACTGTCACCCACTACAAACAGAAGCTTCTCTGACCAAAGCTGAGAGCACCACTAATTCATAAGTACAAATGTAAATATATGGCATTTTAACATGAAGTAAATTTATCAATAAAATATTAACAGGTTCCTCTCTAAGGTCTATGACCTCCCCAGCTATGGGTTTTTGATCAGATTTACAGTGCCAGGTTTGAGGTTTTCCTGTGAATTAGTAGGTAAAATGCCTTACTGGGCCCCAGGAAAGGGAAATTTATTTCAGGTCTAGTGATTAAGGACACTATCGACCTCTTCATTACTCATCGTCCTCTTTAAATGTAACCCTGAACAAGATCAAACTATCCAAAATCTAGGCAAGAGAAGGAAAGGGCCTTAGGAAGTTTTGCTGAAGGGCTAGTGTCTATTGGTGGCTGATGGCCCAGGCAGAGTCAGGATTGTTGCTTCTGAGAGGCTACACATGTTCCAGTAGATTATTCCACACCCATCCATATACAGACAGAACTAAGTGGTCTCACTTGTTTTTTTATTTGTTTAATTGGTTTGTTTTGTTTTTTGAAAGAGCACATGAAATTGGAAGATATAGTGATAAAAGGTAAGGGAGAAATTGGAGGGGAGAAGTAAAGGGGTTGGATTTTATTTATCTATAAGATTCTCAAACTATAAAAAGTAACATTGGAAGAATATTATGTAAGGAATTTATTTGCTTCAGCTTAACAATTGGCATATAATGAACATATTGTACTGCAGTTTTGTGGCTGAAATTTCTGGGATGGTACTATTTAATGGCCATAAGAAGTTATCATTGAAGTTCACTGGGTCGGAGGATGTGTGATGATTGATTACTCACTCCAGATAATACTTTCTAATCCAAGTGCAACTGGAAGAACAGAAAATGTGCCAAGCAAACTGTCATTTTTCAGAATTATGCTACATGAACACCATCTCTGGGAGGTTTTGCTTAGACAAAAACTGTTAAAATACTAGAAGTCAACAAAACAAAATGCATTTCACAACTGAAACAACAAAATAACAATAGCTAAGAATACCTTTAATCAACTGAATTCTTTGTATGTGCTAGCCATCATTGAAGACACTTTTATATCCAGCAGCAATTAATAAGCCACAGCCAATTAATAAGAATAGACATTGTTTTCTCTATTTCAGAAATGAGGACTAGAAACTCAAGAGGCAAAAAGGATCTCAGAAATAGGTGATTGAAATCCAATCTGAGGGTATCTGAATCAGATAAATCTTTTTAAAAGTTGTTTTCTTTTTAAAAAGAATGTATTTACTTTTTAATAATATAATGTATAATAATTTTAGAGAAGCTCTTACATCAAACCTTGATTATATTCACCTCCACTGTTCCCTCAACCTCTGTTTCATGTTTCCACCTTATGTCCTCTGTGTTTTTTTTTATTTTTTATTTTTGAAGAGACTATATCTCAACAGATGTTTGATTCTTAAGCTCTTACAATTTTTCCAGATCCTCTTCTTTGATGTTCCCTAAACCTAGCATGTAAATATTTTATTTTAAATATATGGACTATGGCGGATACCTCACAGTCAGTTGATCACTGTATCTAGTCACACAGGAGAGCTACATTTGAGCTTATAAGTATTTATTGTGCAGTTAGGTGTCATACGGTTGGAAAGGTGGCAGTAATAGATTCACCTATAGCTTCCATGGTCCCACCAGGCAGAGGAGGTTGAGTAAATTTGTAGGGACAATAATAAATTTTAATCTGCTGGGTGTGCTTAAGTTCAATTACGTGACTATTGGTTACACCTATGATGTAGGTGTCACTATTACATACTTCAGAATATCTTGGTCTGCTGAGCATTGTTGTGGTCTACTGGTGTTACAGCTGTATAGGAATATTTATTTCATTTCCCAATTGGAAGCTTCACGTCTCTTCTCAAAACTATCAGGTCTTGGCCTTAGGGAGAAGGCTTCCAGATTAGATGCAGATACATTCCTCTAAATTCTTTCTCTGAAGTGTATTGTATCTGCAGCAAGAGGGTCTTAACTTCTTTTTGGGGAAAGCACCAATAGCAACAATAGTTTACAATGTTTGGTGATTAGGCTTCTCTTTACGTCCTTAACTCAAAAAACCTTGACTGGCAGTATTTTTTGTTAGATTGTTTGTGTGCGGATCATTGTCACCTCAATTGCCATACCTTCAGTTACATATTTAATTTTTAGTAGCCATGAAAATAACATGATTACATAAGACTTTTTTTATCCAAACATCCTTACTGTTACTTATCTTCCTTCCTTCTTCCTCAGCTTTGACATTCCTGTCTCCCCAAGTAATTTCCCTACTAGCTTTTCTGATGTTCCCTTTCATAATAACTGTGCCCTACTATTCTCTTCTCTAGTACTTCTTCCTCAGCACATCATGGTGCATTTTAACTATTTTGATATCTGTGGTTACTTTAGAATACATATCTTTATTCAAAGGTTTAGAGCTAGAATCCACAAAAACAGAGAGAAAATGTGATGTTTTCATTTATACTTCTGTGTTAATTCACTCAGCATAATATTTTCTAATTCCATCCATTTATCTCCAAACGTCATAATTACATTTTTCTCTTTAAAGGAGTGAATAGTATTTGATAGTATATATGTATCTCATTTTTTTTATTCATTAGTTGAAAGATATTTATATTATTTCATAACTGTTATGAATACAATGATAATGATCATGGCAAATCAGGTATCTATGGAGTAGAATGTTAAGTTCTTTGGTTATGTTTCTCAATGGTATAGCTGGGTCATAGAGTGTATTCCTTTTTACCTTTTATAGAATCCTCCAAAGTGATTTCCAGAGTGGCTGCACTAGTTTGCAATTCCAACAACAATGAATGAAGATTTCCCTTTCCCTCCATTCATCTGTTGTCACTTGTTTTGTATATCTTACTCACTTTGGCCAGCGTACAATGACATCTCTGTGATTATAATTGGTATTTCCCCAATTGGCAAGTGTGCTGATGTTTCTCTTTGTTTCAAGATCTAATTATTTGTTATTCATAGAGACTTCTTTTGTCCTGGACTCAAACTTTGATGTCGAAGCTTGGCAATGTGTTACTGGCATTTTTATTCGATTCCATTCATTCTCTAAGGTAAAAGTTTGGTATATTCTACAGCCTACCCTAATATTTCTTTTTATTTATTTTTTTCAAACAATATATTTGATCACATTCCTTTTCTTCCCATACTCTTCCCAAATCCTCCCAATCTTCCTACTCATCAAATTCTGTTTCCCTCATGCTATCTCCCTTTTTTAAAAAAAAATCCATAAAATACAAACAAATAAAAAAATAAAAATAAAAATGCTCAAACAAAACAGGATGAAGCAAAAACTCACAATACACAAAGAGAAAACACATGGAGTTAATTTGGTGTTGGCTAACCAGTTCTGAACATGCTGCACATCCTGGAGTTTGATTGATATACCAGGGATAGTCCATTGGAAAAAAACTGACTTGTAGATATCAATTACAAATAGCTTCTTGAAAAAAAAAATTGGGACCCCATGTCCACTTCTTTCTCTTGATCCTTGAACTTCATCCAGCTTGAACTTGTGTAGTTTCTGTCTGTGTTGCCACAGTCTGCAAGTTTACAGGTACATCAGTCTTATTGTGTCCAGAAGACATTGCTTCCTTGGAGTGATCCATTACCATGACTTTCAGGGTCTTTGGGCACCTTTGTGGCATAGATTTCTATGCCTTGAGGGGAGTGCTTTGGTGAAGAAATCACACTTAGTATTGAGGGCTTGAAAGATTTTCAAAGGGGAACAAGAATACCCTTGGGAGGGGATAAGGAGGCAAAGTTTAGAACAGAGGCTGAAGGAACGCCCATTCAGAGCCTGCCCCACATGTGGCCCATACATATACAGCCACCCAATTAGACAAGATGGATGAAGCAAAGAAGTGCAGGCTGACAGGAACCGGATGTAGATCTCTCCTGAGAGACACAGCCAGAATACAGCAAATATATAGGCGAATGCCAGCAGCAAACCACTGAACTGAGAACAGGACCCCCGTTGAAGGAATCAGAGAAAGGACTGGAAGAGCTTGAAGGGGCTCGAGACCCCATATGAACAACAATGCCAAGCAACCAGAGCTTCCAGGACTAAGCCACTACCTAAAGACTATACATGGACTGACCCTGGGCTCCAACCTCATAGGTAGCAATGAATAGCCTAGTAAGAGCACCAGTGGAAGGGGAAGCCCTTGGTCCTGCCAAGACTGAACCCCCAGTGAACGTGATGGTTGGGAGGAGGGAGGTAATGGGGGGAGGATGGGGAGGGGAACAGCTATACAGAAGGGGAGGGGGAGGATTTAGGGGGATGTTGGCCTGGAAACCGGGAAAGGGAATAACAATCAAAATGTAAATAAGAAAAAAAAAAAGAAAGATTCTCACAGTCAGAGCCCTATTCAGCTATGGGTCTCTGTGGGCTAATTCCCATCTAGTGCAAGAAGAATCCTCTTGGATGAATGCTGAAGCGGCCATTCATCTTATTCCCAGCCTAGCGTGGCTACTAGTTAGAAAATGTTTCTATAGGTAGTTGAATAATACAAAGTAATGAAAATAAGATAGAAAGGCTGAAAGGGAAAGGAGAAAAGAACTTGGGGGTTTCTTGGTCTACCTGAAAAGGTAGACTCCACAAAGCAGTTTTTAAGTTTTATCAGGTCACAGTTATCAATTACTGAACTTAATTCATAGGCAAGCGAAATACAACTGGTAGCAGACACCAAGAAGGAACATACTGGGAAAAAGATCACGGACACTCCTGCTCACCATCGCCTCAAAAATAGGAAGAAATTGACTTAGACTAAGAAGTGAATGACCTCTGCAATAAAAATTTAAATCTCGGAAGAAAGAGATTGAGGAAGATACTAAGAGATGGAAAATTTTTCTATGTCTGGGTTGCTAGAATTAACATTGTGAAAGTGATCAATCTACCAAAGGTAATTTACATATTCTAGTCCTTCTTGTATAAAGTAGTAGATCAGTACTATAGTGCTACTTTATTATTTTAAATGACCATAGAATATTTGAATGAGCCATGTCACTACTTTTTTATTGAAACAGTGGATATGTTCACAAAATGACACTTTATAAGTTGGAAAGCTTTCTGAATTTTTACAAACTGAACAGAACCCTAGATCAAGACATGTAGCTTCTTTCATTGTGACATATTTTTGATAATGTAATTACAAAATATTCCAAAGGTACATAAAACTACTTTAACAGATACCCTATTTAACAATTATTGATAAGCCTTATGTCATCTCTGTTTGCTCCTGGGCTGGTTTCAAAGAACTGGTGAGTTGTAGGCCATACTGAGATGGCTTCTTCAACATGGCAACATTAATAACTGGAAATCATTTAACAAAAATTCTTTTCTAGGAATTATTATTATATTGATAGCATAATTTTCAATATAATGGATTGTATAGTCTAATTTGGATGGGCATTGAAGAAGTTATCAGATGTTAATAAAAAAACAAGTATGAGTTTCATAATACACGATGCTAAAATATGAATTTTCCTGTTCATGGTGATTCCTATAGAAATAGAACTATTGTAAGAGTCCTACATTCAATTTCACCCCAGTTTACTGGTACTAAATTGCTAGGTATAATGAATATCTAAATTCTTTCTCCATGAGCACTCTGGCTTAGAATAGCATAGAAAAAATGTAAACAAATTAAAAAATAACCTTTAGCTTTGCTAAGTATGTAACCTATGCTGGAATAATAATGGAACATCCCTTTAGAACATCTTACTCTGCTCTCAAATTTGTTGATACAATGTTTATTTTTGTGAAGAACTGTAAAGTCCCCATGAAAAGTCTCTCTTTTGGACTGGAAGTGGTCATATATGGCTGGCCTCTGATCATAAATATAACAAATGACAGATCTCAGATGAGTTTATCTTTTAAAACAGTTCAAAATCGACAATGAAAGGAGAAGTGGTGTGCCAAGCCAATTAATTCCCTTTAGAAAATATATAAACCTGGAAAAAGTCAATAGTATTAATTTTACAACACTGAAACTGTCTGTGGACAAAAAACAAAAAGGGTATGTGACATTCTTTCAAGACTGAAGTGAATCCCTTCTTGCACTTCCTAGTGTGGCTATGAAAATCAGCATGCTTACTGACATGAATAATGAATTCTGATGTTGGGCCTAATTGTCGATCAAGAAAACATAAAGGACTGCATGGTCAAGATGACATTGAAGGTCAGGTAAGAAGAGGTATTCCAGAAATTTAAAAGTAGATACTAGAAATGAAACAGTGACAAAACTGACCTTATCCTTTTACATTTCATTACTTACTCTATGTTACTATGTATGTATACACGCATATTCAATATATATTATATATACTGTATTATATACATTAATATATATATATATAGATAGAGAGAGAGAGAGAGAGAGATTATAGTGCAACTACATCATTTTCTCCTTCCGCTTCTTACTTTCAACCCCTCTCATGTATAACCCATTGTTCTTTTTTAAATAAGAGGTCCCTTTTACTCTATAATTATTTGCGCGCGAGTGTGTGTGTGTGTGTGTGTGTGTGTGTGTGTTCATGCTTGTGTGTGTGTGTATTCCTTAATATTTAAGTACAACCAGCTTTCTATGTGTAATGATAATGTATGTATATATTTTCAGGGCTGACCATTGGGTACTGGATAACTAAAAGATGTGCTCTTTCCTGGGGAAGACTTATTTCTCCCCCTTTCAACATTCCTTAGTTGCCCGTAGTTGTTGTCTGGGATTGAGGCCTGTGACCTCTCCCCTTTCCATGTTTTCAATAAGACTGCATTTTCTATATCTGTGTTCTGTTGAAGGTCATACTGAGTAGTGGCAGAAAGGTTATAGCACCCTCTCACCATTACTATGTATAGAATGTGTAAGACACTTGCTGAAAAATGTATTCCTTTCCTCATCGCCAGTTGATTGTTCTATGTTGATGAATAAAAATTTCAACTGGGTTTAGTAACTAGGATAGATTCCAAAGCTTGTAGATACCTAAGAGAGATTTAGAAGGTAGCTTGAATGGAAAGTGCCCTGTTTGCTGTGAAAGATATTACTTGGTAGTAGTCAAATAGCATTACCTTACCAGCCAAAAGTATTTTTCGCACACACACACACACACACACACACACACACACAGACACACACACACACACACAGACACACACACACACACACACACACACATGCATGAGTGCAGGCAGGCACTCATGCACTAACTCATATGCACATGTACGGGTGGTCTGGGTGAATATAGATATAGTAGGTTGTCTGATAAAGAGGATGTTATACATCATTTTCCTTGTATTCTTTATTTTGCAGAGATATCTGCCAGTTCAAAGTTGGAATAAGTTTAAAGGACAAAATACTTCCTGTTCTTGCAGGAGGTTCAAATTTATTTGGAGAAGACTGAAGCAATTTATGAGATTCTAAAGGAGATTCTAAAGGCTTGGGAATGATCATCATTGCCCCAGCATTCCTTTGCCAAGACCCACACTGCTGGTAGCATTATCCTCACATCCCTCAGTGGAAGCTTTAATACCTTGAACATGGTCAGAAGTCTCTGCCTTGAAATATTTTGCTGTGGGATATCAATGTACTGCAACACAAAAGAAACCAAACTAGCAGACAATCATTTTGGATCACTCGTCTCTCTTTGAAGATGGCATATACTTACTCAGATAATTCTATTTTCTAGTCTTATAGAATCTATACAAAACCCTTATGGCAGTCTGTTACTTTTTTTTTCCTATTCCTCTTCTCCCATGTGGAAGTTTTGATGATATAACCCTACCTCTATTCTTGAGGTGCCCAATTAAATTCATGATTCATACCTGCAGAAGTTCACAGTGCTCTCCTTATCAAATGAGTTTTAGCTTCATTTTTATTGTTCTATTTTGAACAAACTTTCTTTTCTGATGCAGATAGATTGAAAAATTTCCACATCTTTCTGTTCTGGTTCATGTTTTAAAATAACAGCTTGTCCAATTAATCTCTACCATTTTGCATCTCATTATAAGCAGTTAGGAGGTCCTATACAAGACTTTTAGCATTTTGCTTAAAAATTATGTTGGCAAAATATATGAATTCCATTTCTTATAAATTCTAAAAGATATGAAAACTTTAGATTATAAAATTTTAGATTAAGATGAGGATGGTAAGTGAAGTTAATAGAGTTTGACAACTATTAGAAAGGGTAGCCAATGACATAATGAATGTCCAGAAATTCCAGTTATAAAGACTTAGAGATATACACTAAAGCAGGAGATGGGAAGATGGCCCAGTATTTGAGAGCATTTTCTGTTTTTTGCAGATGATCCGGGTTTAGTTTTTAGCACCTGCATGTTGGCTCACAGTCACGGTAACTGCAATTCCAAAGAATTCAATGGCTTTTCCTGACCTCCATGGCTACCAAGATTTCACATGGTACAATACATATTTGGCAAATACCCAAGCATTTAAAAATATTTTAACATATTTAATAGGATACATTTTAATTTTTAAATTTTGTTTTATTTCTACAAATGTAAGGTTTTCCTCCTTTGAGAATTTCATAAATGAGGACAGCAATTACATCCATTTCTCCTTCATTTTCTTGCTTTCAGTTCCTCCAATTTCCCTCTGTGATGGCCATTCTTGGTGGTTAACCTGACTACATCTAGAATAAAACTGAAACTGTTGGGCACACATGGGAGGGATTTTGGTTGGACCAGTTGAAGTGGGAAGACCTTAAATCTGGGCTGTATATTCTTGTGGTGGCTCACATAAAGGACATGGAAGGAAAAAGCTCTTTGTTCTCTGTGTTCCTGCCCATGCTCTCATTGGCAAGCTCATTTCTTCACTGGTGTTAAAGCCTACTTCTTCAGGATTCAGGGATATACTATATATTGAAAACTAGCTGATATATTCATCATTTTATACTAAACAATGATTGGATTCTTGGACTTTTTGTCAGGAGGTCAAGAGACAGGCATTGTTAGAAGAGTCAGACCACATCTATAAGCTACACAAATAAATAAAATAATACACACATACATGCATATATACACATGCATATACACACACAAACACACACACATATATATATACATACAGACACAGATGCACAAGTGTGTTTATGTGTATATATATATATATATATATATACACACACACACACACATTTCTGTAAGAACCCTAACTAGTATACCCTTCCATTTGATCATTAGTGATATATTTATATATTTATCAGTGACCTGCTGAGCCCACTTAATGTTACTAATAAGTGTATGCATTTGTGGTTGACCAGTGGGATTGGGATTAGATAATATAAGTGAAATGTTCATGGAAAAGAATGATTCGTCACATGTCTGAACACCAAATCAGCAGGTTCTTTCTCACTCCGTCTCTCTGTCTCTGTCTCTGTCTCTGTCTCTTTCTCTGTGTGTGTGTATGTGCACACACACACACATGCACACATGTGTTTACATAAATGTTACAATAATATTTAAAAGAAAAGATGTGAATAATTTGACAGTGACTAGAGAACAGAAAAGGGGTTGGAGGAAGGAGAAGGATGGTCGTACTCACATATAAAATTCTTAATTCATAATGTGTCTATTCCTTGAAAATTTCATACAGGGCATTTATTATGTATTTTATCTTTCCAACCCCTGCAAGATCCTATCTCTTTCTTAGCCACACATTTCCATGTTATTTCTCTTTCATAAAAAACAAGAAAAGTTACCCAAAACATAGAGTCTGATTTTTGTTAAGCAACAACCGCTTCTGAGCACTGTGGAGTGCAGTTGATTAAAACAGTATCTTTCCATTGAAGGAAATTGATTTTCTCTTTTCCAGTAGCTGTCATTTGTGAATAACATCCTGGATACAGATGTGAGTTTGTGACGACTTCCCACTTTGTCCTATGATTTGGTTTGGCTTGAGTTTGCAGGTCTTAAGCATGTTATCCTAGCCTCTGTGTGCAGCTACCCTGTTGTGTCAACTTTCTTTTGAATTCTCTAGCACCTCTGGTGTATACAATCATTCTGGCCACTTTCCACACAGACTGCTAATCCTTAAGAGAAGAGATGTGATAGACACCCCTTTCACGGATGAACACTCCAAAAATCAACATCTTACTACAGTGATATTTGTACATGTATTTTCATTAACATAATAGCCAGAAATTAGGTTCAAGCAAGAAGTCCATCAACTAATTAGTGGATAATGAAAATGTGATGAATTTACACAATGGAATGCTATTTAACTGTAGAGAAAAGTGAATTAAATTTTTCTCCAGGTAATTGGATAAATCTAGAATCAATCATGCTGAGAGAAGGAACACAGACACAGAAAATCAAACATGGCACATTTTCTCTTATATTCAGATAATAACTGAGTAAGGAAGGATGGGTTCTGGTAAGAAAAGTGGTATAGATTATAGTGTAATAAAGGGATAAAGGAGAAATTAGATTAGGGGTAGTAAATTTCATGAGAAACATCATGTTAATGGGAAAGGTTTAAAAAAAAAAAACTCCTTCACTTGACAGCACTCCAAAGAAACAATCAAAAAAGCGTCCTAAACACTACACAACAAAATTGCATTACCAGATGATAATAACCCTAGGGGTACAAAAAAAATGACATATGGAAGATGGATGTTTTCCATTTTGCAGAATTTGGAAAACAAAGGTATATACACCATACCATTGACACGTACACAGAGTTTTAATGGGCAATTGTTTTAAGTTCTGAAAAGGCTGATTGTGTAATTACAAATATATTGGAAATAATGCCAATTAGGGAGTTACCTGTACAAATTAAAAATGACAATGCTCCCGCCTATATATCCAATAAAATGACAGAATTTTTGATATTTACAATATAAAGCATGTTTCTGGTATACCATACAATCCAAGAGGGAGAGCAGTTATAGAAAGCCTATATTCAACAAAACTGGAAAATCTGGAGGAAATGAACAATTTTCTAGACAGATACCAAGTACCAAATTAAATCAGGAAAAAATAAACTACGTAAACAACCCCTAAACTCCTAAAGAAATAGAAGCAGTCATTAAAAGTCTCCCAAACAAAAAGAGGCCAGGACCAGATGGGTTTAGTGCAGAATTCTATCAGACCTTCATAGAAGACCTCATACCAATACTGTCCAAACTATTCCACAAAATAGAAACAGACAGAGCACTACCGAATTCCTTCTATGAAGCCACAATTACTCTTATACCTAAACCACACAAAGACCCTACATAGGAAGAGAACTTCAGACCAATTTCCCTTATGAATATCGACGCAAAAATACTCAATAAAATTCTGGAAAACTGAATATAAGAACACATCGAAACAATCATCCATAATGATCAAGTAGGCTTCATCCCAGGGATGCAGGGGTGGTTTAATATACAAAAATCCATCAATGTAATCAACTATATAAACAAACTCAAAGATAAGAACCACGTGATCATTTCATTAGATGCTGAAAAAGCATTTGACAAAATTCAAAACCCCTTCATGATAAAAGTCCTGGAAAAAATAGGAATTCAAGGCCCATACCTAAACATAGTAAAAGCCATATACAGCAAACCACTGGCTAACAATAAACTAAATGGAGAGAGACTTGAAGCAATCGCACTAAAATCTGGGACTAGGCAAGGCTGCCCACTCTCTCCCTACTTATTCAATATAGTTCTCGAAGTCCTAGCCAGAGCAATCAGAGAGTAAAAGAAGGTCAAAGGGATACAAATTGGAAGGGAAGAAATCAAACTATCACTATTTGCAGATGATATGATAGTGTGCTTAAATGACCCCAAAAGTTCCACCAGAGAACTACTTAACCTGATAAACAACTTCAGCAAAGTGTCAGGGTACAAAATTAACTCAAACAAATCAGTAGCCTTCTACTCAAAGGAAAAACAGGTTGAGAAAGAAATTAGGGAAATAACACCCTTCACAATAGTTCCAAATAATATAAAATACCTCGATGTGACTTTAACCAAGCAAGTGAAAGATCTGTATGACAAGAACTTCAAGGCTTTGAAGAAAGAAACTGAGGAAGATATCAGAAGATGGAAAGATCTTCCATGCTCATGGATTGGCAGGATTAATATAGTAAAGATGGCCATTTTGCCAAAAGCAATCTACAGATTCAATGCAATCCCCATCAAAATTCCTACTCAATTCTTTATATAGATAGAAAAAGCAATTTTCAAATTCATTTGGAATACCAAAAGACCCAGGATAGTGAAAACTATACTCAACAATAAAAACTTCTGGGGGGAATCGCCATCCCTGATTTCAAGCAGTATTACAGAGCAATAGTCATAAAAACTGTATGGTATTGGTACGGAGACAGGCAGGTATATCAATGGAACAGATTTGAAGACCCAGAAATGAACCCACACACCTATGGTCACTTGATCTTTGACAAAGGAGCTCAAACCATCCAATGGAAGAAAGATAGCATTTTCAACAAATGATGATGGTTCAACTGGAAGTCAGCATGCAGAAGAATGAAAATCAAACCATTCTTATCAGCCTGTACAAAGCTTAAGTCCAAGTGGATCAAGGACCTCCACATCAAACCAGATACACTCAAACTAATAGAAGAAAAAGTGGGGAAGCATCTCGAACACATGGGCACTGGAGAAAATTTCCTGAACAAAACACAAAAGGCTTATGCTCTAAGATCAAGAATCAACAAATGGGATCTCATAAAACTGCAAAGCTTCTGTAAAGCAAAGGACACTGTCATTAGGACAAAACGGCAACCAACAGATTGGGAAAAGATCTTTACCAATCCTACATCCGATAGAGGGCTAATATCCAAAATATACAAAGAACTCAAGAAGTTAGACTCCAGAGAGCCAAATAACCCTATTAAAAATGGGGTACAGTGCTAAACAAAATATTCTCAGCTGAGGATTATTGAATGACCACAGCACACAAAGAATTGTTCAAGATCCTTAGTCATCAGGGAAATGCAAATTAAAACAACTCTGACATTCCACCTCACACCAGTCAGAATGGCTAAGATAAAAAACTCAGGTGACAGCAGATGCTGGCGAGGATGTGGAGAAAGAGAAACACTCCTCCATTTTTGGTGGGATTGCAAACTGGTGCAACCACTCTGAAAATCAGTCTGGAGGTTCCTCAGAAAATTGAATATTCCACTCCCTGAAGACCCAGCTATACCTCTCCTGGGCATAACACCCCCCCCAAATGCTCCAACATACAACAAAGACACATGCTCCACTATGTTCATAGCAGCTTTATTTATAAAAGCCAGAAGCTGGAAAGAACCCAGATGCCTTTCAACAGAGGAAGGATTAAAAAAATGTGGTATATCTACACAATGGAGTACTACTCAGCTATCCAAAACAATGACTTCATGAAATTCATAGGTAAATGGAATGAACTAGAAAATATCATCCTGAGTGAGGTAACCCAATCACAGAAAAACACACATGGTATGCACTCATTAATATGTGGATATTAGCCAAAAAGCTGGAATTACCCAAGATGCAATCCACAGACCACAGGAAGCTCAAGAAGGAGGATGACCAAAATGTGGATGCTCCCACTCCTTCTTAAAAGGGAAAAAATATTCATAGGAGGGGATATGGAAGCAACGTTTAGAGCAGTGATTCAAGGAATGTCCATTCACAGCCTGCCCCACATGTGGCCCATATATATATATATACAGCCACCACAGCTAGATAAGATTGATGAATCTAAAAAGTGCATGCTGAAAGGGACTGGATATAGGTCTCTCCTGAGAGACACATCCAGACTATGTCAAATAAAGAGGTGAATGCTAGCAGCAAACCACTGAACTGAGAACAGGTCTCCCTTTGGGGGAATTAGAGGAAGGATTGAAAGAGCTGAAGGCGCTTGCAACCCCATAAGAAAAACAATGCCAACCAACTAGAGCTTCCAGGGACTGAACCAGTACCAAAAGACTATACATGGACTGACCCAGGTATCCAAAAGCATACGTTTCATAGAATAGACTTGTTGGGGCACCAGTGGAAGGGCAAGTCCTTGGTCCTGCCAAGGTTGAACCCTGTGCAGGGGTTGTTGGAGGGGCGATAAGGGTGATGAATAGGGGGAACACCCATATGGGGGAGGGGGAGGGGATGGGGGTCCTTATGGACAGGAAACAGAGAAAGGGGAATGTAAGTAAAGAAATATATCTAATAAAAAGAAAGAAAATTTAAAAAAGATTTTTAAAAATCAAAGCCTACAAGACTAAGTCCGTGAACAGAATTCCTCTATGACTTCTGCTTCAGTTTCTGCCTTCACGTTCCTGCCATGAGTCTTAGCCCAGTCTTTCCTCCATGATGGACTGTGATTAGAATGTGTAAGTCAATCAATCCTTTCTTCTTCAAATTGTTCTGGTCATAGCATTTTTTCATTGCACTAGAGATCTAACATAGAAATCATAGAACATGTAGAAATCCAACTAGAAGCTTTATCCTTACTAGATGTCATTCATAATGCTAGAAGTTTCTATTTATGCTGTTGAAAGACAAAAAAAAAGCAATCACAAACCTGATCCAGTTACAAATCCTGTGATTTATAATAATGGCCTGCTTGTAAAATATGCGCAAAGTAGAATTGGGTGAATATTGAAGACAAAAAGTGTGGAACA
This sequence comes from Rattus rattus, assembly GCF_011064425.1. NCBI lineage: Eukaryota > Metazoa > Chordata > Mammalia > Rodentia > Muridae > Rattus > Rattus rattus. Next base: position 54,043,544 of record NC_046172.1, read on the forward strand.
ATTTTAGAAGCCAAAGGGTCAAGGACACCACAAGAGAAACCACAGAATCAACAAACCTGGACTCATAGAGGCTCACTGAAACTGAACTAACAATCTGGGAGTCTGCATGGGCCTGACCTAATCTTCTGCATATATGTCACAGTTGTATAGCTTGATATTTTTGTGGGACTAATAACAGAGGAAGTTGGGGCTCTTTCTGAAAGTTTTGCCTTTTTGGGGAACCCTTTCCCTCCTACTGGATTGCCTTGTTCAACTGTAATATTAGGGGAGGTACCTAGTCTTATTGCAATTTGGTATGCTATGTTTGGGTGATATCCCTTCAAGGCCTGCTCTTTTCTGAAGGAAAATGAAGGAGGAATGAATAGGACAGGGAGAAGGAGGGGCTACTAGGAGGAGAGGAGTGAGGGGAAATTGTGGGTGGGATGTAATATATGAGAGAATAAATTAACTAAAAAATGCATCCACTAGTGCAATAGTGACACGGTTGCTAGGTAATCCAACCAATGCTTCATTGGATTTAAGTCCCACTTTATTTCTTTCTGAGATAGAATTTACACCTGATATTGTTAAAGAGGTCTGAGGTCAGGGACCTGAGACCAAATAAATAATTGGTCTGGGGGAAGTCTATTATTACTATTCTGGTAAATGGACATGGCAATAAAATGACCCAATATCCATAGATCAGGATATCACTCAACTGTCAGCACAAAAGCGTCCTCTTGAAGTAAATGGAAATTAACACAGACCAACCACTGAACATTGTGCAGAGAATGAGAAAATTTGGAGTGTCCCACATACTTTTAATTAAAAAAGTTAACCTTTACTCTGACTCAGCTCTCTCAACACCATTATTTTTCCATTATTTAACACCACATTTCAATTTAATGTGCTATTTCTCTCCTGCTCTGTTCTCAACCCTTATCTGGCTTACCATTCTGCCCCCTTTGCTTATTTTTATATTGTTTCCTTTACTTTTCCTTATGTTATAAAAGGCTATAGGCTATAATGATGTATAAATCCTCCAATATTTACCTTCTAAGATTTTAAATCTGCACATTTCACTATTTGGTGTAATTTGGCAACCCTTTAGTATCACCTCCAGTTCTTTTTTTTTTTTTTCTTTTTTTTTTAATTTTTTTTTTATTAACTCTGAGTATTTTTATATTTTGGTTGTGAGCCTAGCCTTTAACGGCTGAGCCATCTCTCCAGCCCAACTCGAGTATTTCTTATTTACATTTCAAGTGTTATTCCTTTCCGGTTTCCGGCAAACATCCCCTAATCCTCCCCCCCCCTTCTTTATGGGTGTTCCTCCCACCTCCCCCATTGCCGCCTCCCCCCAACAATCACGTTCACTGGGGGTTCAGTCTTAGCAGGACCAAGGCTTCCCTTCCACTGGTGATCTTACTAGGATAGTCAATGCTACCTATGAGGTCAGAGTCCAGGGTCAGTCCATGTATAGTCTTTAGGTAGTGCCTTAGTCCCTGGAAGCTCTGGTTGCTTGGCATTGTTGTTCATAAGGGGTCTCGAGCCCCTTCAAGCTCTTCCAATTCTTTCTCTGATTCCTTCAACGGGGGTCCCATTCTCAGTTCAGTGGTTTGTTGCTGGCATTCGCCTCTGTATTTGCTGTATTCTGGCTATGTCTCTCAGGAGCGATCTACATCTGCTCCTGTCTCTGCACTTTTTGCTTCATCCATCTTGTCTAATTGGTTGTTGTATATGTATGGGCCACATGGGCAGGCTCTGAATGGGTGTTCCTTCTGTCTCTGTTTTAATCTTTTGCCTCTCTATTCCCTGCCAAGGATATTCTTGTTCCCCTTTTAAAGAAGGTGTGAAGCATTCACATTTTGATCATCTGTCTTGAGTTTCATGTGTTCTATGCATCTAGGGTAATTCAAGCATTTGGGCTAATAGCCACTTATCAATGAGTGCATACCAGGTGTGTTTTTCTGTGATTGGGTTACCTCACTCAGGATGATATTTTCCAGTTCCCTCCATTTGCCTATGAATTTCATAAAGTCATTGTTTTTGATAGCTGAGTAATATTCCATTGTGTAGATGTACCACATTTTCTGTATCCATTCCTCTGTTGAAAGGCATCTGGGTTCTTTCCAGCTTCTGGCTATTATAAATAAGGCTGCTATGAACATAGTGGAGCACGTGTCTTTGTAATATGTTGGGGTATCTTTTGGGTATATGCCCAAGAGAGGTATAACTGGATCCTTAGGTAGTTCAATGTCCAATTTTCTGAGGAACCTCCAGACTGATTTCCAGAATGGTTTTACCAGTCTGCAATCCCACCAACAATGGAGGAGTGTTCCTCTTTCTCCACATCCTCGCCAGCATTTGTTGTCACCTGAGTTTTTGATCTTAGCCATTCTCACTGTTGTGAGTCACCTCGAGTTCTTATTGGTCTCCCTTTCTGCTTACTTTTCTTTCTGCCATTTTTTATTCAACCAACCAAATACTAATTACTAGCTTTATTCTATTTTTTGCTCTTCTAATACTACACACAATATCGATATTACATTGAAAAAATAAAAGTGCTAAAATCTATTCTCTCAACCGCCTAACTTGAGATGCTCAAATTACAACAGGAAAGAATAAGAAACTGAAAAGCCAGGGAAATGTAACTTCTCCAAAAATTACTTACTCCATGCTATTGTCATTTATTGGTAGAAATATATAAATTCCAAGTGATTTTTTTTTGCATTTTTACTGGATATTTTCTGTATTTACATTGCAAATGTTATCCCCTTTCCCAGTTCCCCCCTCTCAATCTCCCCTCTGCCTGCTTCTGTGAGGATGCTCCCCCTCCCAACCACCAAGTCCCACCTCACCACCCAGGCATTCTCCTATACTGGGAAACCTTAGCTTTCACAAGACCAAGGGCTTCTCCTCCTATTGATGCCAGATAGGCAGGTAGATCAATAGAAGATAATTAAAGACCTAGAAATGAACAACACACCTATGGTCACTTGGTCACAAAGGAGCTAAAACCATCCAATGGAAGAAAGATAGAATTTTCAACAAATGGTGTTGGTTCAACCAGAGGTCAGCATGTAGAAGAATGCAAATTATTCCATTTTTATTTCCTTGTACAAAGCTCAAGCCCAAGTGTATCAAAGACCTCCACATAAAACCAAACACACTGAAACTAATGGAAGAGAAAGGGAAAGAGTCTCAAAAACATAGGCACAGGGGAAATTTTCCTGAACAGAACACCAATGGCTTATGCTCTAAGATCAAGAATCGACAAATGGGATCTCATAAAACTGCAAAGCTTTTGTAAGGTAAAAGGACACTGTCAATAGAACAAAATGACAAACAAGAAATTACGAAAAGATCTTTACCAATCTTACATCCAATAGAGAGCTAATACCAGTATATACAAAGAACTCAAGAAGTTAGACTCCAGAGAGTCAAACAACCCTATTAAAAATGGGTACAGATCTAAAAAGAATTCTCAGCTGAGGAATATTGAATGGCTGAGAAGCACTTCAAGAAATGCTCAATGTCCTTAGTCATTAGGAAAATGCAAATCAAAATATCCTGAGATTCCACCTCACACCAGTCAGAATGACTAAGATCAAAAACTCAGATGACAGTAGATACTGGCAAGAATGTGGAGAAATAGGAATGCTCTGCCATTTTTGGTGGGCTTGCAAGTTTGTAAACTACTCTGAAAATCAGTCTATCCCTTCCTCAGAAAATTGACTAGGGAAGGGGAATAGATGTTGGAGGAGTTGGATAGGATGAATTTGATCAAAATATCTACAAAATATCTACCTCAGCATTGCATACAGAAGCTGGCTTGGAGAAATGAAAACTACTCTAATCAAGAGATGTAAGGGGGTTGAGGATTTAGCTCAGTGGTAGAGAGCTTGCCTAGGAAGCACAAGGCCCTGGGTTCGGTCCCCAGCTCCGAAAAAAAAAAAAAAAAAAAAAAAAAAAAATTAAAAAAAAAAAGAGATGTAAGAAGTCTTAGTACTGGTATAAATGTAACTTTTATTCTCCAGATTTAGTTGTCATCTCTGAGGTTTACTGCTTGATAAGCTCACCCTTTGTAACTCTTTCTGAACTCTGGCTGCCTGGTTCAACTTATCTGTTCTGGCTTAAACTCCTCTCTTACCTGACTAATTCAAACTGGCTTCTCTTGGCTTCTCACTGAGTTGCACTGCTTGGTGTCAGACTAACTCTAGAAATCTGTTCTAATCCTCCATCTCCTTATAATCTGGCTCATTCTGTCTTCACCTATATCTATCTTGTCCTCCCTACACCCTGTCTTTATAAAAACTACTCCAATAAAAATTGCCTTCTTTCTCCTACTTTGCTCTCTTCAGTTGCCTCTTTTCTATCTATTCTCTTGAAAGTTGGACTTAACCTATCTCTGACTCAATGTGTCAAATATTTCTCTAATTCATCACTTGGTCTGCCCGTCAATTATACTTCACTTTCAAATATGCCTGCATCCTTCTACAAACTAATCTTAACCTCATTGTTAGTGATTAAAGGTGTATACTAAGGGCATGTCTATATTCCAGCAGACCATACTGTAATCTAGAGCATTTCTGCATTCTAGTGAGATCACATAGACCTAGAAGGTCTTTGGATATGATCCCTTGCCAGAGTATCCATGTTGCTGAATTAAAATTTTTCTGCATGCTAGTATGAAAGTTGATAGAATAAAACAGAGGACATAAACATAAATCAACATAGTTTTCCCCATGTGATTTTGAAAAAAGAATGCAAAAATATAAGAACAAAATAGCCTCTTCAATACACAAAGCTGTGAAACCAGATATGCATATACAGAAGAAGCAAACTAGATCTTTATCTCTTATCTTCCACAAATGAATTCTCCAAATGAATAAAAAACTTTACCATGACACTTGAAACTCTAAGACTTTGAAAAAAATGTAAGGAAAAATATTCATGATATAGACACAGGCACAGACTTTCTAAGTAGAACTCTGGTCACTAGGGAAATAATGCCCACAGTTGACAAATGAGATATCATGAAGTTACAAAGCTTCTGTACAGCAAAGAAAACAGTTAATCAAATGAAGAGACAGCCTACAGAAAGGGATGAAGTCTTTTCAAGCTACATATGTGACAAATGATTAATATCTAGACTATACAAAGAACTCAAAAAGCTAAGTAACAATAAATCAAACAATTTAATCAATAAATGAACTAATGAAATGAACAGACAGTTCTCAAAAGATAAAATACAAATGGCCAATAAACAGATAAAAAAAAAGTCCAACCTCACTAGCCATCAGATAAATGCAAATTAAAACTACATTTAAATTCTAACTCAACTCAGTGAGAATGGCACTGATTAAGAAAAAAATCTAGTATCTAGTAAAAGTGAACCAAGAAAACCATTATACTCTAATGATATAAATGCAAACTAGTTCAGCTACCATATATTATGAAGGTTTCTCAAAAATGAAAAATGTATCTACTTATAACCAATCCGTCCAATTCCTAAAAGATCATAAGTGAACATATGAGAGACACTTTCATATCCAAAGTCTATTGCAACACCATTCACAATAGCTAAGTAATAAAACCATCCTGGGTGTTCCCTTATAGAAAAATGGATAAAGACTATGTAGAATAGATACAAAACAGAATATTTTTAGCCACAACGAGAATGAATTAAATAAATGGAACAGAGGATAATCACAGTAAGTTAATTATGCCAGTCAGTACCTGGAAGACAGATCTTACAGGTTTTTCCTCACATGCCATTTTTAGATTTTATACAGATCTATAAAATTGTGTGTGTATATACAGCATGAGAGTAGATACAAAACTTTATGTCTGAAAACTGATAGTAATGGGAGTGTGAAGGGAAAGAAAGAGAAGCATAATGGGTATTGTAGTGAATATGTTTAATGTGAAATAAATCCTTTATAGAAATTGTCCTCATGTAACAAAGTAATATACATATATTTGTGTATGTACATATGTATGTATATATGATAAGACATTTTGTTTTGGTTAAATCTATTCCCTATTACACTCATCTAATTCCTCTCCTAACTGTCTGCACCCTTTTTCCCCTCCAATTTTTTTTACTTATTCACTTTACATCCCAATCACTGACCCCTCATGGTCACCCCTCTCCCATAATTCTTCTCTTCATACCCCCCACTTCTCCTCTGAGTGGGTGTGGACCCCCTGGGTATCCCCCCAATATTGGCACATCAATCTCTGTGAGGCTAGGCACTTCCTCTCCCACTGAGACCAGACAAGTCAGCCCATCTAGAAGAACATATCCCTTGTACAGGCAACAGCTTTTAGGATAACCCCTACTCCAGTTGTTCAGGACCCACATGAAGACTAGGCTGAATATCTGCTACCTGTGTGTTGGGAGGCCTAGGTCCAGCCTGTATATGATCTTTGGTTGGTGGTTCAGTCTCTGAGAGCTTTAAGGGTCCAGGTTAGTTGATTCTGTTGGTCTTCCTATGGAGTTCCTATGCACTTCTGGGCCCACAATACTTTTTTTTTCTGGAGCTGGGGACTGGGCCCACAATTCTTCCTCCTATTTTCCCATAAGAGTCTCCAAGCTTCATCCACTGTTTGACCATGAGTAACTGTATTTGTCTGCATCAGCTACTAGGTAGAGCCTCTCAGAAGACAACATGCTCCTATCTGAAAACATAACAGCTATCATTATTACTGTTAGCGATTGGTGGTTGCCCATTTTCACCTCAATTTTTGTTTTTTTTTAAACTCACTGAATCTATTTACTTTTGCCTGTAGGTGCATGGGTGTAGAGTCATCTGAAGCACTATAGCCACCTCTCAGGGACTTTATCTATATATAAAACAGACCTTTCTTTCCTTAGAAACCACGCTTGCCAATAGTTCTTCAGCTAGAGATGTGACTTCATGGGCCCATTATCCATCATCCCATATTGGGATTATATTTTTGAAATTAAAATGTAATTATATTATTTTCCCTTTCTCTGACCACTTCCATAAACATTTCTCTCCCCTGCTTTCTCTCTCAAATTCTAAGTAGTCAACCCTGAAATCTTATACATACAAGGAATGCTATATGTAACTGAACATATGCACACACGCATGTACTTAGGAATATATACACACATATATAAGTGTATATGTATGGGTACATGTATGTGTATATATATATATATATATACATGTAGGATACATAACAAAAATTAAATAATAAAAGGCCAGAAGCCTTTTTGAAGGCTTGATGTTGTATGGGCCTTGTTCATATAGGTTCTATGAATTTATGTGTGCAATGATACTGTTATATCCAACAAGTAATATATAACAACTGATATCTGCTAGTGCTGACTCTATAAAATTCCCAAACAATAAAAAGTAAATGGGTTTTAAAAAATGGGAAAATTAATGGAAGAGTTTAAAGATAAAGTACTAATTAGATTTTTAAGAATAAAATGTACACGATTGGTAATGTCAAGATACAAGTGGCTTCCTAGGTTTAGACTGAGGTTGAGAATAGCAGGAAAAAATGGTGTATTATACTCTGTGAAGTTTCGTACATAATATACTGTATATATTACTTAACAAATGGATATTTTTCACTCTAAACCCCCTGTTTCCTTATGAATACTTAAGTTGATTTTGAATTAATTTTTGCACATTGTTCTTCAGTTTTGATTTTAAAGATAAGTTTGTATTTTAATATTTTCCTTTCATATTGAACAATTATCAGATCAATAACATTGTGATATATAAAAAATTCTTCTGCTATTTAACTAGTATATATCTGGTTTACTGATATGAAAAGCATCCTGAAACAAAGTAAAATGAGTTCAGAGATAATATTCTATTAAGACAAAAATCAATCTCTAATGTTGATGATATATGGTTTATATGGCCCAGGTTTTTCTTTCTAGAAAAGGCAACAATTAAACTTGAATCTTGAAAATTAAAACCAAAGATATAAAAACAACTTTAGTTCCTAACAGTTGATAAGTGAATGAACAAATATACTATAGCCATACAACAGAACATAATACATTATATTTTAAAATAAAGTGATGATACATGTTAAATGTATGAATGAATTTTTAAAACATTGCGGCAATTGAAAGAAGAGAAACAAACAGAGACATATGTCTATATAGTAACTAAGTGTATGACTGTCAGAGGTTAAGGAGAGTAAGGAAAATATAGTGACAGATAATGGATCCTAGATTTATTTGCATGGTATTGTGAGTAACTGTCATCTCTGCTGAGAAACAGCCATCTTGGGATATACTTGCAAAAGGTTCGTGCCACCTAGGCTTGTTGACTCCTCACACCCCTCAATAGAGGGGTAGAGTCAAAACCAGACCTCACCTGAGGGATTCCCTCCCACCTGTTGTAGTAACTCTAGTTTTATTTTATGTGGTCATAGGGAAGGAGTAGAATATATGAGCACGGGAATAGTAGGGGTAGAGAGACAATAATTTGTTGAGTCTGGGTAGGGTCCCCCTCATCCTTGTAAATAAACACTTACATTTCCTCTAGAAGGAAGCCCGATAAGATCATTGTTTCTCCAGAGTGATCTTTGGTGAAATCATGTCTTGATTTTTCATGGAGACTATAGGAGAAAGGGTAAAACTTTTTTTATATCTCCCATAGGTAGGACTTTAAAGCAACTTATAGCAAAAAAAAAAAAAAAAAAAAAAAAAAAAAAAAAAAAAAACTTTCCTGGGGATGCACATTGGTAATGGTTACAAAACCTTGGATTGGACCACTGAATTGAATACTCCAGCAAGCTACATTTTATCTTCATAAATTATATATCAAAAAAACAGTTAACACTTTAATTGTGGGCATGGAAAAATGCCCATGCCATACTGTGTAGAAAGAAAGGTCTGTAGAGAATGCTTGTGTCTGATTTCTCTTCATGTTCTACCTTAGACACATTCTTTTTCCCTTAGAAAATACTCCCTGCTAACACACTCACAAATAGATACAAAGGAGAATTTTGCTACTTTCTTAGGCATATCATAAAACATTCAAGTTAATAATCAAGACAAAACACTGGAGTCAGTACTGGGGCATTAAGCATTGAAGCTCATTTATGAATACATCACAGAAAGAAAAGACAAAACAACTAAAATAGACTGAGAAGGAATTTACCAAGGAATAGAAAAGTAATAAGGCAAGTTATTTCTTGTAAATCTGGTAAAATTAAAAAAAGAAGAACATGATTAATAATAAAATTTGAGAAAGGTCAAATTAGATGGATAACTTTTCAAAATCCAATTGATTCAGTAATTACAAGAACACCATTGATAACCTTTATCAAGTCAAAAAATGAATAAGGAAGCTATAATAGAGTGGATTGAATAAGGAATGCAAACACTAAGGACACTAAGGATAGAATATTAGTTTATAAACCTTTTGGTTTTGGATGAAAGGGATAGTGTGTGTGTGTGTGTGTGTGTGTGTGTGTGTGTGTGTGTGTGTGTGTGTGTATGTATGGGGGCTGGGGTAAGCACCTCAGTGGTTTTGCTACTAATTCACATGATGAGAAACAAAATGTTAAGATGACAGTACCTGTAGATTTACATTGAAAGAGGGCTATAGAAAATGAAAAATTAAAATACAGAAAAGTTAAAATAGGAAAATATAGGGGTTGGGGATTTAGCTCAGTGGTAGAGCGCTTGCCTAGGAAGCGCAAGGCCCTGGGTTCGGTCCCCAGCTCCGAAAAAAAGAACCAAAAAAAAAAATAGGAAAATATATCACCTATATGATGAAATGGTATTTAGAAAACCCAGAAGAGATAACCTTTGCACCTGAGAAATCAATATGTCATTTAAATGTTGAGGGAGGGAGATAAGATGGGTAGAGCCAGTTTTCATCGCCGATATATTGCTGTCGTCTGGATTCCTCAGTTACACAGACACTATTGTTTAATGGGGAATTTTCTATGAGGATAGAGCTATAGTCATTTCTATGAGGTGACACGAGAGCAGAATACTTGCTATTTACACTAATCACCAGGAAGGAGAACTAATTCTGTTACAATGTGCCTGCATTTTTTTGATAATTAAACTCTTACCTCATTTTAGATTTTAGATAAAATGAGGAAAAGGGATTACATTAAAGGTCTCTAAAGTCTGTCGTGAGTGGAAATTACACAATGTTTTGAATTTATTGAGAGCATCTCTGTGATATAGAATTTTTGCTGGGTTGAAATTATTTTCTTGTGTCCTATTTGCCCGTGGGTATCCATGGTTTCAAGGCTGAGTACAAAGGGTATTATCAATGTCAAATATAATTTAAAAGTTATGATTCATTTGTCGGGAATCTGTTCTGCTTCTGCTCAGAACTGGATTTTAAGACCTTGGTGGCATTACAGAAATCGTGATTTTTTATTTTTTATAAATAAAATCTAAAGGCTCTCTCGTCTAAAAGCCTGTATGTGTATATGTGTGTATCTGAAAGTTCCTTTTCTTTTGTAGTGTGAATATCATAAGCATTTGCATCATGAATACAACCAAACATTTAAATATTGGATAAAGTGTCTAGAAAAAGAACTCTTCCAGACATTAGCCTTAATGCATTGTTTTGAAAATATAAACAATAAACACTGGAGGCACATAGGTGAAATCAAATTGTTATATTATTTGGTAACTATGAATATGTTGAAATTGTATTATGGAACTTTTACTATTACATTATTATATCTGTATATAATGTATCTGAAATATTTAAAATTACAAAAGGGAAAATAATGACAGGCTCCATATAGATTTTTATCTTATGATACTTTGCTTTGCTTTGTGCAAATTCACACCAGTAACCTTGACCTGGCTGAGAGGGCTGACTGACAAAAAACGTAATGTATGTCATTAAAAATGTAAGCTGCACTGCCTCTTGTGTATCCCCACAATTTTCACATGTTTGAGGCTAGTTCTCTATTTGGAGAGTTGGTAAAATCCTGAAGATTAGAGGCCTGGCGTTGGGTTTTCAAGCAGCCAGCAAGGAGCTATATAAGTTGTTTGTTAAGCACTGTTTCTTTCCCTTTGCCTTTCAATCCTAGCTATGGTGTAAAAGGCTTTTCTAGGCAAAGTGTTTCATCCTAATGTGTTCCTTGCACATAGAATCAAAAGCAGCAGGGCTGTATTAGCTTTTTTTCTTGCTGCTGTGATAAAATACTTAGTAAAAGAGACTTAAGGAAGGGTTGATTTTGACTCACAGTTTGAGGCAAGAGATAATCTAGAATTGTGCGGAAGGCATGCAGCAGGAGTGTGATGTACCTGGACATATTTCATCTAGAGTCTGGAAGCAGAGGAAAATGAAGGATGCTGCTCACCGAAGCTTTCTTTTGTTATTCTGTCAGGGACTGGTCCACGGAATGATGCCCTTTACGTCCAGTGTGGATTTTCCTTTTCATTTATGCCTTTTTGGAAATAAACTTCTAGACACACACACACAGGTGTGTTTCTATGTTGATTCTAGATAATAATAAAAAGTGTACCAGTTTAACTATCATAAGCCATCTGAACCTGGGAACCTCCTCTAATTTCACAAGTTTTTATTTTGGATTACAAGTAAAAGAGCCATTCGATCTTAATTTTCAAAAAATATATCTTAAGAAAAAAGATATTTCTTTGATAATTAAAGTACAATGTATTGCTTGTTTAAGATATTATTTATTTATTTTTTATCTTTATTAACTTGGGTATTTCTTATTAACATTTCGATTGTTATTCCCTTCATTAAGACATTTTTAACATAATTTGTTTTTGTTCATCCTCCTTACACCATAATTTCTCATTCCTCTGCCCCCTTTATAGGTTTCTACCAACAGTAGAATCTGTTTTTTGTTTTTTGTTTTTGTTTCTTATTTTTTATTTATTTATTTTTTACTTTATTTTTTTATTTTTTATATTTATTAAGTTGAGTATTTCTTATTTAGATTTCGATTGTTATTCCCCTTCCTGATTTCCCAGCCAACATCCCCCTAGCCCCTCCTCCTCCTCCTCTTCTATATAGGGTTCCCCTCCCCATTCTCCCCCGATTACCACCCTCCCCCCAACAATCACGTTCACTGGGGGTTCAGTCTTGGCAGGACCCAGGGCTTCCTGTTCCACTGGTGCTCTTACTAGGCTATTCATTGCTACCTATGAGGTTGGAGCCCAGGGTAAATCCATGTATAGTCTTTGGGTAGTGGCTTAGTCCCTGGAAGCTCTGGTTGCTTGGCATTGTTGTTCATATGGGGTCTCGAGCCCCTTCAAGCTCTTCCAGTCCATTCTCTGATTCCTTCAACGGGGGTCCGATTCTCAGTTCAGTGGTTTGCTGCTGGCATTTACCTATGTATTTGCTGTATTCTGGCTGTGTCTCTCAGGAGAGATCTACATTCGATTCCTGTAGGCCTGCACTTCTTTGCTTCATCCATCTTATCTAGTTTGGTGGCTGTATATGTATGGGCCACATGTGGGGCAGGCTCTGAATGGGTGTTCCTTCTGCCTCTGTTCTAAACTTTGCCTCCCTATTCCCTCCCAAGGGTATTCTTGTACCCCTTTTAAAGAAGGAGTGAAGCATTCACATTTTGGTCATCCTTCTTGAGTTGCATATGTTCTGTGCATCTAGGGTAATTCAAGCATTTGGGATAATAGCCACTTATCAATGAGTGCATACCATGTGTGTTTTTCTGTGATTGGGTTACCTCACTCAGGATGATATTTTCCAGTTCCCTCCATTTGCCTATGAATTTCATAAAGTCATTGTTTTTGATAGCTGAGTAATATTCCATTGTGTAGATGTACCACATTTTCTGTATCCATTCCTCTGTTGAAAGGCATCTGGGTTCTTTCCAGCTTCTGGCTATTATAAATAAGGCTGCTATGGACATAGTGGAGCACGTGTCTTTGTTATATGTTGGGGCATATTTTGGGTATATGCCCAAGAGAGGTATAGCTGGATCCTCAGGTAGTTCAATGTCCAATTTTCTGAGGAACCTCCAGACTGATTTCCAGAATGGTTGTACCAGTCTGCAATCCCACCAACAATGGAGGAGTGTTCCTCTTTCTCCACATCCTCGCCAGCATTTGCTGTCACCTGAGTTTTGATCTTAGCCATTCTCACTGGAGGAGGTGAAAGCATCTCAACACATGGGCACTGGAGAAAAATTTCCTGAACAAAACACCAATGGCTTATGCTCTAAGATCAAGAATCGACAAATGGGATCTCATAAAACTGCAAAGCTTCTGTAAGGCAAAGGCCATTGTTGTTAGGATAAAACGGCAACCAACAGATTGGGAAAAGATCTTTACCAATCCTACAACTTATAGAGGGCTTATATCCAAAATATACAAAGAACTCAAGAAATTAGACCGCAGGGAGACAAATAACCCTATTAAAAATGGGGTTCAGAGCTAAACAAAGGATTCACAGCTGAGGAATGCCAAATGGCTGAGAAACACCTAAAGAAATGTTCAACATCTTTAGTCATAAGGGAAATGCAAATCAAAACAACCCTGAGGTTTCACCTCACACCAGTCAGAATGTTTTTTATTTTTTTTTTTGTTCTAAGTTAATTTATCTTGGGTACTTTTATTTTACATTAACAGAAAGTTGACTAACAAGAACTTCTCTCGGATGTCAGTGTGTATGAGAATTGTGGTTTCTTAATTGTTAGCTGTAGCCTAGTCGCCCCAGGCCACACTTCTTCTTTCTTTCTTTCTTTTTTTTTTTTTTTATTAACTTGAGTATTTTTTATATACATTTCGAGTGTTATTCCCTATCCCGGTTTCCGGGCAAACGTCCCCTTCTCCCCTCCCCTTCCTTATGTGTGTTCCCCTCCCCACCCTCCCCCCATTGCCGCTCTCCCCTCTACAGTCTAGTTCACTGTGGGTTCAGTCTTAGCAGGACCCCGGGCTTCCCCTTCCACTGGTGCTCTTACTAGGATATTCATTGCTACCTATGAGGTCAGAGTCCAGGGGCAGTCCATGTATAGTCTTTAGGTAGTGGCTTAGTCCCTGGAAGCTCTGGTTGCTTGGCATTGTTGTACATATGGTGTCTCGAGCCCCTTCAAGCTCTTCCAGTTCTTTCTCTGATTCCTTCAACGGGGGTCCTATTCTCAGTTCAGTGGTTTGCTGCTGACATTCGCCTCTGTATTTGCTGTATTCTGGCTGTGTCTCTCAGGAGCGATCTACATCCGGCTCCCTGTAGGTCTGCCTTGCTTCATCCATCCTGTCCAATTGGGTGGCTGTATATGCATGGGGCCACATGCTTGGGCAGGCTCGAATGGGTGCTCCTCAGTCCCTGTTTTAATCTTTGCCTCTCTCTTCCCTGCCAAGGGTATTTATTTTTTTTTCCCTTTTTTTCGGAGCTGGGGACCGAACCCAGGGCCTTGCACTTGCTAGGCAAGCGCTCTACCACTGAGCTAAATCCCCAACCCCATGTTTTTTATTTTTTAACGCCATGAGTATCCTACAACCTATGCCTTTCATTAAAACTTACATATTCTTTTGCATGGTTCCCTTTCTAGTTTCATGACATATGCTAAACTCCATGTCCACATACATATACCATAAACTGTTTCAGATATATTATATATAAAATGTTTCTTATGTATAATAGATATGAAAGATAACACATATGCATGAAAATCTATACTCTTTATAAGAGACTGCATGTTGTATAATTTCCCGAGTGACATATAGTGGTATATATTTATATAGTAACAACTAAACGGGCTTTTCTCTAGGTAGTATAATAGGAAACTCTACATCTGGAAATGGAGGAGTAGTGAGGGAAATCCCGTGGTGACTATATTCTGTGTAGAGCTCCTTTATTATTGAGATCTGCCACAGGAGTATGAATACCCTGAAAACATTTGAAGGTATGCAGCACACATTTCAATCCTTGCGGATAGAATAGTTGTGACAAGATTTTGGAAAAAATATTATAATCAATTATCGGTCCTTGATATGGGTAATAAAATAACCACTAAAAGCTAAAAATGTCTGGGGAATGGAAACCTCTTGTAAAGGTAGAATTACAATGAAGAAGGAATATGCCACTAATTTCTCCCCTTCACCTTTTGATTTTTTTTAATAACTTTGATTAGAGGAAAGCTGAGATGAAGTTTACCTTGCTACTTCTTACATCTGGTGGTCAAAAAATATAGCATAAATTAGATCCATGCCAATGAGAAAAGACTGGTATCCAAAAATATTAAATCCATGGGAAAAGTTAGATACAGAAAAACGAGTAAACAATGTAGGAATGTTAGAAGATGCCCCTCAGGCCTAAGCATTAGTATAGAGCACAGGAAAAAATTGTGACTAGCTATACAGATGGTTGTTTTAATAATGCTATGGTGTAAAAAACCCTTATAGTCAGGGACCATTCTGCCCTAGAAGTCCTTGAAGGGGAATCAAGAAACAAAGAAATATTCATGGCTTGTTTTGTGAGTCAATGACACAGAGATGCAAATGGAGTCAGTCTGAGTGCTGTAAAGCAGAGAAGTGGAATTGTGTAAGCAGACATTCCTCCTTGAAACAAAAGTTCCAAAAGCTGAAGCAATTTGAGATACATAAGTCTCTCTTGTACTGATACACATAGTCCAACAGAACATGTGGTTGCCACTGTGTGGTGTCTCAATAAATTTCAGGGACAGTAAGACTACAGAGAAGCTACAGGCTCTACTGAGATAATTTGGCACTAAGTTCATTGGGCCCAATAAGACTGGATTTACAAGAGAGTTAAGAAATAAATTATTTAAGTTGGGACATTAGAAATGGAATGGGGTTATATTTGCTAAGACTCATGGTGGAGCATAAGTCTTTTTGTGCAGTAGGAGAGTCTTTGGTCTAAAGGACTTAGACTGACATGTAAATCAGCCCTGCTATGTGAATAAAGGCTGTGAAATGCTAAAGAAATCTAAAGACAGGCAAAGCAGACAAATGGATCTGCTCTGTGTGAGTCACTCAAAGGAATGTGAACCGCGATTTATGTTGAGCTAGAATTTGTAAGGAAAAAAGCCAAATGTGCTAGTGAGATTTGGAGAGGTTTTAAAGCCTAAAGAGTTGATGGAGGGCAAAAGTGATAAAATGATGAAAACGAAAAAGACCACACTTGTCCTAGGGGCAAGCCACTACCCACAGAGTAAACTGTGTCACTTCTCTACAAAAAATATGCTAGGTTTGAGATTGTTCATCCTGCCTAGGGCCCTCTGAGCAGCCACATATGGCTTTTGGTTAAATAACAACAGCAACTGTATCCATAGTGCCATCCTAGAGCTTATTAAAACTCTTGGGAATGTAGGTCACAACAGGGCAAAGAATGGTCCTACTCCTTCCTGGCCCTGACCTTGATAGAGCAAATTGAACTAGTTCTTCAAGGCTCATTTGAAGATGGAGAAATTCCTGAATGTTCCATTGTACTACCCCAGAATGAAGAGAAGTAGCACATGGATAATGGCTATAGATTCAGGGACATAAATAAAATAGTGCCTCACATCCATACCGTAGTATCTAATATGGCTGTTTTAAGGGAAACTGATGTAAGCAATGGAGTCTTTTGTAGTAGAATTTGTTGACATTCTTCTTTAATACTTCCTTAGCTACTGACTCCTGAGATCAAATGACACTTTGAATGGTTGGTGATCATTTTCTGTAAAAAGGTTTTTACACAGATAATAAAATAATAAACTCTGAAAATTTTATTGATTGTACAGCCTAGTTTATTGTTGATGAAACACAACTGAGAGTTATCTGAGAATACAGAAACACAGTTGAGAAAATTCCTCCATAAAATTCAAATATAAGTAAGCCTTTGGAGGCATTTTCCTAATTAATGATTGATGGGTGAGGTTCTAACTCATTGTTGCTGATACCAAACCTGGTTAGGCAGTCTTGGGGTATGGAGAGCAAGCCAGTAAACATTATACTTCTTATGACATCTGCTTAAGTTTCTGTCTCCAGGTTACTGCTTTAAGTTTCTGCCTCCAAGTCCTTCAATGATGGGCTGTGATATGGAAGTCTAAGCTGAAATAACCTTTTCCTTCCTCAGATGCTTTTGAACATGGTGTTTTATCACCGCAGTAGAAACCCAAAGGAAGACACAGATCTAGAAAAATCTGGAAAAAATAAAACAGCAGATTAAAAACCTGGGTGGAGGTATTCTATATGGGTGCCTTTTTGGCACTCCCAGAAATCATAATGCCCAAATGCCAGGAGTGTACTACCTTCCTGTGGATTGTTGGCCAGACAACCCAAAGAGGAACTCAAGATGATAAAGGTTATTGTCACCGTTGTTGGCTGTATACTAAAACTAGATAGAAGGACACTCTTGCTGACAATACCACATACTTTGGTTTCAGAACATCAGACTGGGAACAAGCTCTATCCTGCCTAGCTACTGGCTGACTATAATTGTACCAGAAGGGCCCATACAGGTTGTTGGAGGAGGACTGTCACCAACAATTCTACTCATCTCTAGCGTCTGCATGCTATGCTACTGAAATGTAATATGCCCCATGGCAAGGTGTGCTAGCTGCTGCAACAGTGTCATGGTATGTTATAAGTACCATCCACCACTCACTTTTTGAAGGTAAGGCCCATTCTACAGACAAAATTCACATTTAATACTATAAGGCAGGATAGAAACTTATAGTTGGGAAGGTTGCAAGCCGCCCTAGGGAAGCAATGTCTATCCGTTTTTTTTTTGTTTGTTTGTTTTTGTTTTGTTTTTTATGGTTATAATATGCCTGTCAAAGTGTCTTTTGAACATCTATATTTATGCCCGTAGTGTACTGCTGCAGTCCACCTTTGTGTGGAACTTCTTATAGCAAGTGTTATTTGCTATTAGAATGAATGATAACTAGTTAAACCATTGAGAATACATGACTGTTGAAGGGGCATGGCTTCCCAGTGCTCAACAAAGGATCATTGGCATGTCACACATTCAAGGCTCAGAGAACGTAAAAACTTGAGGATAGGGTTCCAGTGTTGAAATATGACCATGTCCTTTCAGATATAATGTGATGCCATCTTAGAATAGACAGTATCTTGGCTGGATATCTGTGCAATCAATTGAGCAGTACAATAGATAGATCTGGGTTTATGGTCAGACTAGTAGAGGAAAGAGATGGTATGGGATCTTCATGAGGGTCTAGTCCATACTTCTGCCAGCACTACCCTAGCTATGAGTAATCCTAGGAGACACTAAGGTATATAGAAAGTGGAGGGGCTGGAGAGATGACTCAGCAGTTAAGAGCACTGACTGCTCTTCCCGAAGTCCTGAGTTCAAATCCCAGCAACCAAATGGTGGCTCACAACCATCTGTAATGAGATCTGATATCCTCTTCTGGTGTGTCTGAAGACAGCTACAGTGTACTTATACATAAAATAAATAAATAGATATTTAAAAAAGAAAGTGGAAAGGGGTAACTGTAATGGGGACTTCATGATATACCTTCTATAAGGTTGCCATCAGTAAGGCTGGGACTTTGTGATGATGTAGCTGCTTGGTGTCATACATACTCAAGTAAGTACTGTAAATCCTTGCTTATGGTCACTGAACCCAGTAAAGTCATTGATTTGACAAACTAGATTTTGATAAAACCATTATTCTGGCCTCATATTGGTGCCACACTTTACATAGTTACATCTGCCTGGTTTCAATGTGCAGGTCCACTCTCCACCTTTGCTTGTTACCTTTGTCTCTGAGGGTCTTTCACTGGCAAAAAACAATACTGATCAGTGGGATGGCTGCAAGGGTGGCAGCTGGGACAGTGGAAGTATAAACAGTAGTGGTGCTTTCCAGGGGTTTATTCATGGGAGAAGCTAACTGGCAGTGCCCATCTTGTGGGCAGTTCACTGGCCTAATGAGTAGAGTAGCTATGTGTGACATAGCTTCAGCAGCCGCAGCACAGCAACAAAGGGTACCCAGGTCCATATATGGGAGTTCACTATTGTGCAGAGCAAATGATGGTTAGCCCCCGCCCTTTCCTTAGCTATATTCTGTCACTCAGACACAGCTACAAACCTGCCAATTTACCCGGACTTCTTCTATTATCCTACCTGACTCTATCCCAGTGGCCTTTCAATTTCCCTCACATTTCCCTTTCATTGTGGTCACTTCTCAACAAGGATTAACAGTGTTATTTTTAGAAAGGTACATAAGTATACTTATTATCTGTGACTGCTGGGTCACTTGCCCCTGACCATTTCTTTTATATTCTTTATTCTCCTCCTCCACCTTTTGGGAGCTTACCCTTTACTGAGCCTGATGCTTGGAGAAACTACAACCCCCCAGGAGCACTTTTAATTCCACAGGTTTGTTTCTGCAGCAACGATCTGACCATGCCAGGAAGAGGTTCCATTCAATCAAGTTTAATTCACAGGCTGTTACTTGTAAAGTCAATATGTCCTTTTTTGGCTACTTGTTACTGAGTTGCTTTTTTGGAGCTTAAGATAATGCAGGGCATCTGCATTAATGAAAGAAATAGCTTATTTACTTTATTTAGCTTTATTAAGTTTTAATTGAGCATATACATAGTCACAAGGATTCACAAAGATCTGTAGTTTTAAACACTTGAAAAATGATTCCAGTCAAAATATACTTAAATACAAAACCCAGCTGACATAAAATAATCTCAGAGTCAGCCATCTCTAAACTCTTAATTTTAACCCTTCCCACATTTGAACAGATCATCTGAGTAGAGCTTCAGAATAGAACTTGAAGCTACAGAACTTTATAATTCACCCTTACTGGTTGTCAAACAGAACAGTTCCAGAAACAGTTGCTGTGTTCTTCCAAAGTCCAACCTCCATCTTTCGGGGAATTTCAGTGTTTGATATAAACAAGCACACATAGATAAAACAGTATTTTTTTCTTTTTTTTTCTTTTTTGCAGTTTGTTTGCGAACTATTTTGGCAGAGAAATGGTTAAATATAACACCATAAAACACTGTAAGCACACTTTAGAAGAGCACCGTAAATGAGTACGATTACACTTAATATATTACTATGATATCTAAAACATTAACAAATATAAATATGTAATACAATTATTGAGCATTACATTGAGTCATAAATAAAGGGGATCTTACAAAAGAGATGACAAGTCAGAATAGAAACCCTGTGTCATTTCTGTTCTTTGTAAACACTTTACATCTTTCAAGTTTTCTTCTTTGATTTCTTATCTGCCACCCTTCTCAGAGCAGAAATGCTTAAATACTGAAAAGCCTACTTGAGGAACTAACTCAAAATTATTCATTTGCCTATTACTTGGCTTGTGCTTCGTTTTTTTTTTTTTCAGTCCCCTAGAATTTGCTAGTGTCCCTGTCTGCTCTTGTAAAGCTTTTCCTCTCAGCAGTGTTCTGTCCAACCTCATTTCAAGTAATCGAAACAGGCAGTAGAAGCTTCTCTGTTTCCCCCAGTGAAATACATCAAGTAATCTTTTTTTAAATATCTTCATAGCTAGCCCTTCTTAGTTGTGTACTGGTCTGCACTTCAAGGGGAGCACAGCAACATTAATTTAACAATATTTACCAGTAACAGTAGTAACACTATAATTAGAGTAATATTAACAGCAATGATCACAAGGTGGGTAACAAGAAAATGAACCTGTTAACAATAATAATAATACCTATTATCACAGATAACCCTTGCAATAGCCCTATAAGATAGTAGGCATTATTATCCACCTTATATTGATGAGGATACTGGGGCACACTAAGGCCACATGGCTTTCCTAAGGTCACACAAATGGTTGACTCTAGAACAAAAAAAAGCCTTGTCCCATTATTCTGAGTCCTGGGCTTGTTTCCACTGTAGGGAATTCTTGCCTTACATCAAAATCAAAGCACAGAGTGCTTTTACTTGTACAGATGCTGTTCCTGTTACTCAAATCAAACATATGCTAGCTTTCTTTCAGTAACAGGTTTCTTAGAGCCATTACTCTCTGCTAAAGTAAATCAATTAGATCACCAAAGATCCTATACCTAAGGAAAAGTTTGTGGCCATGAATAAATGTGTCTTCTACATAAAGTTATCTTAAATTAGTTCACAATGTTATAGCTCTTAAATTTATAAGCAGATACTAAGACCTACATTTACAATCAGTATTAAATTATAACTATTCACAAAGAAAATATAAGCAAACAATTTAGCTAGAAAGAACAATCTTATTAAGGAATGCTAAGATCTCAAGGAAACTGTTAGACTCTTCTCAATATCCTTGCACATGGTGCCCTCTGATGGATTTTCTAAGACAACATAACACACACAAACAAAAAAGTTTACTCTCCTAGGAAAGAAGGAAATCTCTGTGACAAAAAAAAGTATATGAAACTGAAAGAGGGAGATCTGTGTACAGGGAAACCTGGAAAAGGAATAATGAATTAATATTAGACTTTGCCTGACACCATGAAGAGAGAGGAGGGAAGGAACAAGGAAAAATGGAAAGGGAGGGAGATGGAAGGTAGAGACCAAGGGAGATGGGGGGGGCGAGGGAGAAGAGAGTGAAAAGTAGGGGAAGCAAACAGAGAAAGATAGAGTCTAAGGTGGAACAAAGCACCGGAAATGGGGAGGCTTCAATTACAGAAGAGATGATGAGCCTCAGCACAGGAAGTTGTGAACCTCTGGTTAAGGCAGCAACCAAAATCCAAGTTTAATAGCCCAGAGCAAAGAAATATGGAAAATGTGAGCACCTGGGTGAAATGGTGGAAGGAGGAGAAGTAGTGTTGTAATCTACAGGGTATGTTTAAATAAGAATATATAATGTACACAGCATGTGAAATTGATATAAGTTACAAAAAATAAAGAATGCTAAATAAAGTGAATTGAGTTGAAATGCTGTATATGAGAAAGGGAAATAAAACTAGAGCCTTTAGTTAGAATGTGATATAGTTAGGGGAAAGCATAGAAACAGCAAAGGAATGGAATTAGCACAGAAGAGCACAATTCAAATTATGAATCTATTCAATTTTCACAGGGAGATATACAAAATAAATAAAATCAAAAAAAAAAAAAAAAGGAGGAAGCACCAACTGTAAAGAAATGTTGATTCCAGAGGCAAAATTTGTTATTAATCTCAGAGCCTGCAAGACTTCACTTAAGGCATGAAATCTTGTCTAGGCTCAATTAGCATGGAAATTACAGGTAGAAATAAGTGAGAGCACCAGGCAGGTGGATAGCATGAGAGGTAACAAGGGGCAATATATACATGCTTGTACCTGTGTTAACATAAAACCGTGTGAAGGTATGTACATGTAAGCACTTGATTATGCCATGTTCCAATTTAGGATGCAAAAAATTAGAGTTGATAAGGAGTAGTTTGGGTGTTGAAAGTGCTAATCTAGTTGTCTTCGAAAATATTAGAGGAAAGATATGACCAGAAATCAATGGAGAGTCAACTCAGATGGGCAGTTCTGATAGGAAAGGTCAATAAATTCATCAGAGACCACATATGCCAGTATACACTAGTTAAATTAGCTAGTACAAATATCAAGTAGTTCCTTCAGATAAAGTCTACAGTTTATACACGAGATGAGACATCTGAAGCTGCGGAAATCAGTCTAAAGTCAAAGATCTGTACAGACTGAGTTTTACAGTCACATTTACAAAGATGGGTAATAGAAGTTCAGAGTCATTCATCTTTATTTCTTGTTCCTTAACATGAGTATTTGCCTCAGACTAAGTTGATGCAGAAAGTAATTATATAAGAGCACCAAGTCGGTGCTCAAGGGCAGTAAAGAGGTGAAGGTAGGTGTACCTATTGGCAGAGAGGGGCTACCATGTAGTCTTCCTCATAAGTCTTTTACACTGATGTCTTTCAACCACAGTCCCTCCATCTTACTATCTCTACTAGTGATGACCACAGGTCAAAACTAGAGGCAACAAAAGATTCTTATTCAGGAAATCTGGTTCTCAGAAATGCATCTGCACAGTCAGTTTTCTGGAGTATGGCACAGCAGACTACTCAATTAGAGTTCTGCTGCCAGAACTACAAATCAAAACCATGAATGGATTTGTGAGGCTGCACATGATATTAAACCATGGTCCTCAGTATCTAAGTTACAGGTTACCTCATCTCTGATTGAATTGTCTGTGCCAAGGTACTCATTAAATAAGATTCCAGTGGATCAGTGATTGCCCAACTTAGTGAGTGCTAGTCTGCATGTGGATGCAAAAGTAAGAATCCCGGGTTGAGGGGCCGGGCTCTTCATCTAGAGAGGGATCTGGATCCTCCCATTCCCCCTGGACAGAGACCTGGGAATTATCCCCTGTGGCCAAACTGGGATCCTCAAAAACCTGGGGCTCTGGAACAGCCAGGGGAACTCGTAGCAGTGAGGATGTTGGGAGCTCCCGAAGCTCATGACTCTCCCGTGGCTGTATTTGCTGAACCTGGGAGCTACTACACACAAACAGTGATTGCATCCTGAAAGAGGAAATAGATCTCAGTTTGGCACGGAAGCTCCTGTTGAGCCAACAGTAGATGAAAGGATTGTAGCAGGTGCTACTCATCGCAAACCAATGAAAGGCATAGAAAATCACACTGTCGTTTTCTACACCTGCACTGGAAATAAGAACCACATAGAAATTAAGCGGAAACCAACAAACTGCAAAGACCAATACAATAAGTATCAGCATCCGGATGCTCTTCTTGCGCTTCTGGTAGTGTGCCATAAGTTGACGAGCCGATGCATCACCAATAGCATTCTGAATCCACAGCCTCTTTCCTAGGTGAGAATAGGTTACGACAATCACCAGAAGTGGCAGGATGTACAGCAAGATAAATGTCCCAAGGTCCACATACTTCGAAACCAGTGTGCTGGGTCCAGGAAAGGAAGGGAGGCAGTAGCTCCTGACATCACCATCCCTGGAGGAAAGCAAAATAGAAATTAAGATAACATGACTAACTGAATAAATACGTGAACACTTCTAGTAGCTACTTGTAGAGTGTGTCCATATAAAGTCCCAGGCCCTTGAAACTTTAGGTCTTAATTTCTTCAATTTTAAAATTAAGGAGGTTAACTAAAATGTTATCTCTTGCAGGTCTAGTCTGGATTAAACTGAAGACAACCAGATTCGTCATTGCCAGTTATCTTGATTGTCCATCCTCTTGGTTCCACTAACACATTGGAATTAGAAAATGGCACCTTATCTTCGATTCAGGAAAATGGGGGAGTGATGAAAGTGAAGTTAAGAACATCACAAAGGTGAACTTCCTGGGAGTCTCTAGAAAGATAAAAGGTGAAATTGTCCATTATGTCTGACTTACATGTTGACGAGAGTGAAGAGATTTTGGTAAATTGCATGTGGCAGAGCAAGGAACACTGCAATACTCCAGATCACGCCAACAACAAATAAGCTCTGAGAGTGGGTTAGCCTTGGTTTCATTGGGTGCAGAATAACCTACAAAAGAGAAGCAACAGCCTTCCTGAATGAGCCCAGGTCAGGGTACTTTGCATAATCAGACACGGGTTAATAAGTTTCTGCTTGGGTTACAGAATTTACTTGGACTATTAATTTATTTTATTCCAGTATCAACACTGATGGATTGAAGGTAGTTTAGGGGGAAAGAGAAAATGCATAAAAACACACATATATAGTCTCAAAGCTCTGAAATTCGAAATGGTCTCCAGCTGTAAGAGTAATGACAGTGAGGAAAGTGTCTGAAAACATTCTATTCTCAAAGATGTTTCCACCCTATAGATTTCTGTAAGATATCTAAGCTTCCTGGCCATTTCTCACTGCCTGCACTTTTATTCAGAAGTGTCCTCAGGTTGTCTTACCCGGTGCCGGTCCATAGCAACTGCCATCAGTGTAAGAGTTGAAACATGGAGGGAGCAGTACTGAGCAAACCGACTGACATGACACATGATCCTACCAAAAACCCACTGTCCACTCAGGAAACGAGCCTAGGGTAAGAAAAGGGGGGAGGAGAATAGGTTAATTATTAAAATACTGCCTTTAAGCATCGCAGAGAAGCTAGAGTCCAGAGTGGAGGCCCCAGGCATGCAAATTCCTGTTTGTTTTCTAAGTTCCATCACCTATACCTAAAATGGAGCAGCTACATTCTTAAGTGCTGAAATCAACTCTATAGAAATCACTCACCAGAGCAAATGGACTGTTGAGCAGGATTATCAAAATGTCAGATATTGCCAGATTGAAGATGAGAAGGCCTGTGGATTTCTTGGTTTCCTTGTGCTTGACAAAAACTTGGCAGACCAGGGAGTTGCCAAAGAGAGATATCACTATGATGACTGCATATGCAAAAGTCAGCACGATCTTCGCCATGATGTGGGGATTGCCCCCTATCCATTTAGTGACGGTTCCTCTTGGCCCTCCCCATTCTGCACTGGAGATATTGGTTCCATTCTGGGTTGTATGATTGCAGCTTTGATCCTCGATTGATGGAACCCAACTGACATTTTCTCCGAGACAATCAATGGCACTTTCCATTTGTAACAGGAAAGGAGATGCTTCCTTGAAGGAAGCATTCATTTTTGTCAGGGGAGAATTAAGCAGACCCTAAGGGACCATAAAGGATATAGATACTGAAGTCCTTTTTCCAAATCCTTGCAAACAGAAACTCCTGGTTCCACCTAAAGGGGGAAGGATCAAACACATTAGCATTGTATAAACAGTGGGTCCAACAAAGAAGCCAGGAGCCAGGTTTTCACATTGTTTTTAATAGAAGCTAGCAGGCTTGCTAGTCAGCCCACTTTCACTAATATGATAGAATCCAGAAACCAATTAGATCACACATATAACGTGATCAAGCCAGAAGAAATGGGCTTCTAAATAGGTGGTGAGTCTCTAACTGCAGAGGCTATCACCTGTTTAATAAAGGACGAGGGAAGTAATGTGTATGTTTGCATACATCTAAAAAGGTAGGATGTCAGAGACTATAAACTTAAAAGGAAGACTTTTGTTTTCATTTCCATACTACCCCTGTCACTAAACAGCACTATGACTGCACAAATAACTATGACTGACAAAAAATTAATTTCATATTTCTAAATTTTAAAAAGACCCTCAAAATGTTTTCAACATAAAGAAATAGTAAATTTGTGAGATGAAATTTATGCCAATAATACACAGTCCAATACTTTTGCACCGCATACATTTGTCAAAATGTAATAATATATACCACAAATATGCATTATCATCGTGTCAACCAAAAGTAAAACTACATACCTAAAAGGTATTTTTCCTTGGCTTTTCTAACTATCTAATAAAGATGCTATATGCTTCATAAGCTGGTGCAGAAGATTAAATTGGTATGCATGAATGAACATGTATACTATTCAAATAACTTCATGATAGAAAATTCTCTGTTTCCTTCTGTTTGAATCCATTTTCATTGTTTTTAAGAAAGTAAGTTCTGGTTAAAAGGGAGAAAATGACGTTTCTCCTGTGTGTGGGAGTGGGGTGGGGGGGTGGTTTTGTTGTTAGTTCATGTCCATGGGTGTTGTGCATGGACTTTTGTGTATATCTGTTTTGTACGACTGATTTAATTTAGAAAGTTATGTTATATTGCTTATGTAAACTTACATGTAGCGTGATTATATTGCCATGATGCAGTGTACATTTTCTAAACAAGACCTTAGTGTGTGTTAGGTGGTATGTTTGCATGCTATGAAATTATGTGATACGTTTCTCTGCTGTACATGCACTTGTATGGTATGTTTTGTTCAATGTGTCTGGTATATGTTTGTGTAGAACAAGTAATGTAGTGCTGTTTGTGGTTATACTGGGGGAGGAGTCACAGATTTTCCTTGTTTTTCTCTCTTCTTCCCACCTCTTTCTGGCTCCTTCTCCACAAAATCTACTAAGGAAAATTTTGGATGTAGCTGAGTGACACTTAGGATGCCTGAAAAACTGAGTTCCATAGTAAACACGCCACAATTACATCACAAATATTTTAATCAGAGTGCCCCCCCCACACTTCTTATTCCAGAACTGGTAATGCTAAAGCAGAAAGACCACAAGTTTGAGGACAGCCTTGGCTGTAATAACCAGTTTCAAGTGGAGATGTATACTGTTAGCCTGTCTCAAAAATGTTTGTGTTATGGGGAAAACAAGGAGAATCCTTATGCTAGGGTTTGGGATCTGTTTTGACAACATAGCGTTCCTAAATTCTCTTCTGACTGGGTGCAGTCAGGCTGTAGTGCATGGCTCTGAGCAAGGGGTGCCCCCCCCAACATAGCATCTAAATAAGCCAGGTTTTGAGCCTTAAGGTTTGAGCTTCTGCCCCTCCCTTTGTTGCAGGGGAATATGAGGGGCGGGGGAGGGAGCTCCAAGCCGTTTCTGGAATTTTCTAAACCATCAAGTGGGGAAGGGATTTAAAAACTCGAGATTATTTATTTTTGTGAAGAACTACTTCTCTCCAGCAAGACTTCTCTTTAGTCAAACGGTCAGAAGGGGGCAGTGGAGAGGAATATGTAATTTCATTCATAGCCCCTTCCCCTAATTTCAGGAGGGCGGTGCTTCAAGGAACCACGTCATCTTGAGACCTCAGCCTCGCGAGGGTGGTTGCTATTGGTGACCACCCCTCAACCTCCAGCAACACCCTGGAGACTGAGGTCCTAGAGTTCTAATTACAGAGATTTGTTTTTTACTGTCTTGCTGGTAGGAAGGATGACGAACACTGATCCTTCTCTACCCCATGCTGGGGCCCCCTCCCCAGTTATGAAGTAAATGATTCCAGCTGGGAAGGGTTCTTGTTGGAGGAGAAGTACCCTTTGCAGCCCTTTACAGCCCTTTGTAGCCCTTTGCAGCCCCCTTTTCTCCCTGGAGAGCGAGATAGGGAGGAGGGTGAGGGGTCTGAGAAGGGAATGCGTATCCCGCCGCATCGCATCTCTAAAACTGGCAGCTGTCTTTCCAAGTCATGAGGTCAAGCTTACAGTTGGTGTGTACTTTGATGCGCAAGAAATCACCACTACCACCATCCCCTCCACCACCACCACCACCACCACCACCACCAGAGTAACAACAACAACAACAACAACAACAACAACAACAACAACAACAACACAAAACCAGCGTTTTCTCATCGTAGAAGTGCGACAGTGTGGGGGCTAAATCACCAAGAAGTCCGAGATGTAGTAAATAGAAAAGAGCGCTTTCAAACAGGTTTTGGAGCAGATATCCTCACTTTTTAGGAGTGCCAGGATCCCTGATGATAGGGACAAAACAGGAGGGAATTTCTAGGGACTCACCCAGAGCTCTTAAGAAATCGGTATTTTGCGCTTGCAGATAACCTGTGGAAGAAATGCATCCCAAAAAAGAATACAGGATGAGGACTCGGGGGTGTGGGCGCCTGGTAGACTTGGGGCTGCCATGTCCCCAAATCTTTCTATTTCATGGGCAGTCTGACTTTAGCTACCCATTTCCCTGTTTACCTGTTGTCAGTTGCAGGGACAGCAACTCACCCCCCACATATCTCCAGGCTTTCCTGTGAATGTTGAGAGACTTACCTTAGAATCCGGAGACGGACTGGGAAGCTAGGAGTCTAGCAGCCTCTGTCTGCTGGGCAGGCAGAGGAGACCTGAAGACGGACTAGCGGACTAGAGGGCTAGCCGCCTGTCCGTCCAGGTCCGTGCTCACTCCAGAGCCCGAGGTGCCTCTGGCTCTGCGCACCACAGCCAACTGCCGCAGGCAGAGTCGTGCGCACTCCCCCGCGTCAGTGGGACTGGGTAGTGACCCTCAGCAGTAGGGGGCGGGGCCCCGCGGGGGCTGGCAGAGCTTTGCGCGAGACTTTGCCTGTACCACGAGATGCTGTCTGGGTCCGCAACACACAGGGTGGGGGGAATGGGGGGGCACAGGTGGCCTCTGCAGCTAAATCAGAGCTAGTTAATTTTTTCCACACTTGCACTGCCTAACTGAGGCTCTAGTCTTCCCTATTAAGACACGGACACTTTGGGGACTAGACCAGATGGTGCATCTGAATTTGGGGGTTGGTTGCTGCGGATGGGGTACATTACTCCTTTTTTAAAAACCTCACTCATCTAAATACTCCCATTTCAGTTCATCAACCAGAATGTAATTAACTCAAGTTCTTTCATCGCGAATTTCCTGCTACCCACCTCCCCAAGGTAACTTGGTCATCGTATTTAAAAATAAAACCTGCATGGAGCCATAACCAAGCAAACACGATGAAGCCTTCGGAACCGCAGAGGCTTGGAATCTGGAGGCGGAGGGTGGCAGGTGAAAGGGAAAAATAAACAGTTAGGGTACAGGCATCTTTAGAAAGCTGCCTTAGCGTGTACTTACAGTGATGCCGAACAACCTATGATAGAAGAACTATGCATACGCTTTTGCAAGACCAGAGTGGTGAATATTTCCCACGGATCCATTTTTCCCCCCTAGGAAAAGGAAAGCGGAGGGGAAAACAAAAGGAAGATGAAAAATACAGAAGCAGGAGTTTCCTGGCATAAAATTCCCAAGAATCAAGTCACTTTAGAATTCGGACCACTTGTTCAGCTATTTTGTTTCTAGAAAATTCTTTTTCTGCCCTCATTTTGGTGTTTGGTGTGTGTGTGTGTGTGTGTGTGTGTGTGTGTGTGTGTGTGCGTGTGTGTGCGTGTGTGTGTGTGTGTAGTGTGTTTTCAGGTAGAGAAAATAGCCAGACTGTACTTTTAATTCACAGGTTAGATTCCTCATTTCCTCCATGATCTCTCTTCTGAATTTTCTCGAAGGAATATGTAAGCAATCAGAGAGCTCTTAGTCGCAATGACTCACTGAGTCTCTCGGCGTAGCACAGAGGTGCCCTTAATCTTTTCACATCTGATTTTCACTCTGTAATATGCAAACTCTCCAGATTTCTATCAAGCTCAGTCTTTCTTTCAGGTAATGCAAAAATTCCATTTCGTTT
The DNA here is from genome assembly GCF_011064425.1 of Rattus rattus. Lineage (NCBI taxonomy): Eukaryota > Metazoa > Chordata > Mammalia > Rodentia > Muridae > Rattus > Rattus rattus. The sequence goes on from NC_046172.1 coordinate 54,073,393, forward strand.
TATTTACAACATATTTCCTACCAAAGAGTGCAGGAGTAACTCCATCTGTCAAAATCACTAAATATCTTCCCCCCAAAGACAAAGATTTTCTTAAATCTTTCTCAAATATACTTGATTTGCTTTAGAGACTTCAGGAGAGTTCTACATCTCATCTTTCTATGAGTTCGTGTGATAGACCTCCCCTCTTAGTTACCCCTGGCTTTTAATAAAATAAAAAAAAAATCAGAATAGCAACACCTCATAATTTTGCCTCACCCTAACTTTTAGCAGGAGATATTAAAACCGTTTCCATCTGGACATGAATATTTACCAAAAAAGGTGTTTATCCAAAGCAGAATAGAAGCAAGCTCATCTTTGCAGCATCCAGAAGTTCCTTTAATGACCAGTCTAGAAACACTGCTGTTTTCTACATAGGATTTAATCACTGAACACAGGAGCAGGAGAAATTCTGTCTGTAAAATTGACACCAAATTTATCTAAGTCCCCAAAGAGTATGTTCTTGCATCTCTCCTACAACTAAAATTCACTTCTAGACAATATTGAAAGATTCCTTATCTTCTCACATCTTTATCAAAGTTCTCTTAAGCATAAAGCCACCAGCCTCTTCATGTCTTCATTTGACCCAGCATTTCCTCTTTAAAGGGGCCTATTCAATCTGTTCCACACTGGAAGAGAAGCCAAACACTCTAGAAATATTACTAACTATTCCTCCATTGTGCTAAATTTCAATGTCACATCCTTAGTTGGCCTCTGACAATCACTGATCGAACCCCTTCAAGCCCACGATGCCTTTAGATTTCAAGAGTCCCTCAACAACAGTAGGGTAACCTCAAAAAAGCACAACTGAGGGAGAAGAGTGAATTCCAGACCTAGAAGGAGGCCATTTGGATAAGGTAATCTAACTTGTTTTCACCATACAATGGCCTCGGACGGACATGATTACTTTCACTCAGTCCCCTGCTGTTTGCATAGCACACAACTCCATCTTGTTTTCCTGCTCCTTGTTCCTCTCCTAGGTAGACAACAGCATCATTAACCTTGCAGAAATCTTCTTCTTTACCCTGCTAAGCTTTGGTACAGCCAAGATATAGCTCTTTCTTCCAGTCAGTGTCCAGGATTTAAGTTGCATCTTCAGCTTGCTTCTAAAGCTGCACTACTTGGTCTTCTTCCGAAATCTTCCAGCTAAGGAATGCAGCGGCTGCACGTGTGGCTCACGGAGAGTTAGCTCAAGCCAGCCAATCGAGGGCTGAAGAAAGAGAGCACAAGCTCCAGAGCTGTCAAGCTCTTCCCACAGATCAAAGCCCTCCTGGTAACAGATTTATAGGATTTCACCGGGAAGGAGGAGTGGGCGGAGCTCCAGACTATTGGTTCAGAGAAAGGGCGCGCAGGGGGGAGGAGAGAGAGGCTGAGGGCTCTGTGGCTTCCTTTGCTGCCCACGGAGTGCCAGTTTTGAATAGTCTTACCATGGTAGGCACTGTTTCCCAGAATTTATGTTCAAATACAGGCAAATTTCTGCATTTACCTTCCACCCCACCGCAACCTAAACATCTCTTCGAAGGTACAGCTCTGGTCCAAAGAAAGTCCAAAGGGCTTTCTTTGTTGAACACAGGGACACACCTGGTACATAATCTTATACAGTGCTGTTGATTTTTAAAGCTTTAACGCAAAATTACCATGATTTTTTCATATGGACAAATATATGTATAATATATATTTCTTTTTCAAAGAGAAAACACACAAAAAGGCAAATAATGTGCTTCAGGTGGAAGTATTAGTGGGAAAGCCAAGCTGCCCTTTATACCATAAGATTCTCCACATTCTCACGATGCCTCAAGATAAATTCTCTGAAGTGACAGCATAGTGTTAAACATGCCTGTTTCTCTTTTACACACTTGCTTGTCACACGTTGTGCATTTAGAAGTTCTGGTGTACTGGGTTTATGTGAGATTGTTCTGTAATCTGTGTGCTTTCCTGTCAGTAAGTTAATGTAGCTTGCTGAGTGTCTTTTAGTTGTTTATTGACTTGGGGATGTTTGTACACCCATCAAATTACCTAACCTTGTTGATGATTCCTGCCACAAAGCAGTCTTTTTAAAAAATATTTATCCTAACACCTCACCAAACTCTTCAGACTATTTTAATAAGCCTACTTACTAACTCAACCTTCTGACTTCTCTCCTCTCAGCATCCCTGAATAGCAATAGTTATAGCTCAACCAAGTCAGATTAATCTAAATAGCACTTTGATTATATCATGATTACTGCATATGAAACATAAATAATTGTCTTGTTTCTAAAATTCTGTCTTTATAGAGGCTGTTTCTAAAATTTGCTTCATACCATCTAAAACTGTTACTCAGTTATTAGACATGACATACCTAGTCACCTTCAATTTTAGTACTCAGGAAAGTCTTCGTCATTTTCTAATAGTGTCTTAAAATATTGTCATACAATTTACCTACATGAATATACAATTTACCTACATAAACTTCACAATCAAGTGTTTATGTAATATCCACACTTGTATAACCATCACTGAAATACATTCTAGAACCTTCTCATGACCACAAAAAGAAAAGTGGTGCCCATTTCTTTCCATTGTACCTAAGCATTCTTCTTCAACTTTGAAAAATAACTAATGTACTTTTTGTATATATGGATTTTATAAGTATACAATTATAGATGTTTTATGGTCTTGTTTTATATGGTATAGTGGTTTCTTTTATTAAAATATTATTTTATATGTATATATGTTGTGCTTGCATATATGCATGTGTACCATACATACACTTAGTGCCCTTGGAAGCCCAAAGACAACATTGGACTCCTAATAATTGTAAGTTATACAGATTATAAGCCATCATGTGGGAACAGGGAACCAAACCCAGGTCCTCTGGAAAAGGGTAAGACCCCTTAATCAGTGGGCCATCTCTCCACCCACAAAGTTTTCCTTTATAAATAGAATATATAAATGTAACAAGAGAATGGGTTTTATTGTGATATTTTCATATATAATGTACATTGCTCATACCTTCTCTTAATCTTCACCTCCTCCTATTTATCTCTTTCTACATCCCTAATAGCTTCCACCCCACAACTTTTCTATCATTTTTTATTCTTCTAAATTTCATATGAGAGAAAATATACAACACTTGGTGTGATGATTAATATTGATTTTTTTATGATGGAATCTAGAACCACTAGAATTTGGACAAAAGATTATGGATATGAGCACAAGGGATTGTTAATATTGTGATAATTGAGATGTGATTATGATTCACATAAAATATTAGTGTACTATTCCATGGGCAATGGTCCTGGAATAAGAAGGAAAATAAGCATGCTTATTCATTTTCTCTGCTTCTTGAGTACAGATAAAATGTAAGCAACTGCATCATGCTTCTTTCACTGTGACTTCTTTACTGTGAAAGACTGTACTGTAAACTGTGAGAATTTCGGCCAAGGCAAACCCTTAATCTCTTTTTTTTTTCTGAAGTGATTTTACTTTCTTTTTCTTTCTTTTTTATTGGATATTTTTTATTTGCATTTCAAATGCCGATCCCTTTGAAACTTTCCCTTCCTTAAGACCCCTATCCCATCCCATTCCCCTTCTTCTATATGGGTGTTCACCCTCACTAACTACCCCTTCCCACATCCCCACCTTGGCATTCCCCTACACTGGGGGGTCCAGTCTTGGCAAGACTGTGTTTCTCCTCCCATTGATGCCCAACAAGGCCATCCTCTGCTACATACGCAGCTGGAGTCATGGGTCTATCCATATGCACTTTTCAGGTAGTGGTTTAGTCCCTGGGAGGTCTGATTGATTGGCATTGTTGTTCTTATGGGATTGCAAGCCACTTCAGCTCCTTCAATCCTTTCTTGAATTTCTCCAACAGGGACTCCGTTCTCAGTTCAATGATTTGCTGCTAGCATTCGCTTCAGTGTTTGTCACACTCTGGCTGAGCCTCTCAGGAGACAGCTACATCAGGTTCCTGTCAGCATGCATTTCTTGGCTTCGTCAATATTGTATAGGTTTGGTGGCTGTAAATATATGGGCTGGATCCCCACATGGGGCAGGCTCTGAATAGCCATTTCTTCAGTGTCTGCTCCAAACTTTGTTTTCACATCCCTCTCTATAAATATTTTTGCTCCCCCTTTTAAGAAGGAATGAAGCACCCACATTTTTGCCATCCTTCTTCTGGAGTTTCATGTGGTCTGTGGATTGTATCTTGGAAAATTAGAGCTTTTGGGCGAATATCTACTTATCAGTGAGTGCATACCATGTGTGCTTTTCTGTGATCAGGTTACCTCATTCAGGATGATATTTTCTAGTTTATTCCACTTGCCTATAAATTTCATAAAGCCATTGTTTTTGATAGCTGAGTAGTACACCAATGTGTATATGTAACGCATTTTTTGTATCCATTCCTCTGTTGAAGGGCATCTGGGTTCTTTCAAGCTTCTGGCTATTATAAACAAGGCTGCTATGAACATAGTGGAGCATGTGTCTTTGTTGTATGTTGGAGCATTATTTGAGTATATGACCAGGAATGGTATAGCTGGGTCCTAGGGTGGTGTAATGTCCAATTTTCTGAGGAACCTCCAGACTGATTTCCAGAGTAAATGTACCAGCTTGCAGTCCCACCAACAATGGAGGAGTGTTCCTCTTTCTCCACATCCTCCCCAGCATCTGTTCACCTGAGATTTTTTATGTGCCATTCTGACTGGTGTGAGGTGGAATGTTAGGGTTGTTTTGATTTGCATCTCCCTGACTACTAAGGATTTTGAACATTTCCTTAGCTGCTTCTCAGGCATTCCGTATTCCTCAGCTGAGAATTATTTGTTTAGCTCTGTACCCTTTTTTTAATAGGGTTATTTGGCTCTGTGGAGTCTAACTTCTTGAGTTCTTTGTATATTTTCGATATTAGCCCTGTACCTGATATAGGACTGGTAAAGATCTTTTCCCAATCTGTTGGTTGCCATTTTGTCCTAATGACAGTGTCTTTTGCCTTACAGAAGCTTAGCAGTTTTATGAGGTTCCATTTATCGATTCTTGACCTTAGAGCACAAGCTATTGTGTTTTGTTCAGGAAATTTTCCCCAGTGCCCATGGGGTCGAGGATCTTCCCCACTTTTCCTTCAGTTAATTTGAGTGTATCTGGTTTTATGTGGAGGTCCATGATCCACTTGGACTTAAGCTTTGTACAGCAATAAGAATGCTCAAATTACCCTAGATGCACAGAACATATGAAACTCAAGAAGGATGACCAAAATGAGGATGCTTCACTCCTTCTTTAAAAGGGGAACAAGAATACCCTTGGCAGGGAATAGGGAGGCAAAGTTTAGAACAGAGGCTGAAGGAACACCCATTCAGAGCCTGCCCCACATGTGGCCCATACATATACAGCCACCAAACTAGATAAGATGGATGAAGCAAAGAAGTGCAGGCCTACAGGAACCAGATGTAGATCTCTCCTGAGAGACACAGCCAGAATACAGCAAATACATAGGTGAATGCCAGCAGCAAAACACTGAACTGAGCAGGACCCCCATTGAAGGAATCAGAGAAAGAACTGGAAGAGCTTGAAGGGGCCTGAGACCCCTACAGTGTACAACAATGCCAGCAAACCAGAGCTTCTAGGACAAGCCAGCACTAACCAAAGACTATCGTGGACTGACCCTGGGCCCCAAACCTCCATAGCAATGAATATCCTAGTAAGAGCACCAGTGGAAGGGGAAGCCCTGGTCCTGCCAAGACTGAACCCCCAGTGAACCGGATTGTTGAGGGAGGGTGGTAATGGGGGAGGATGGAGAGGGGAACACCCATGCAGAAGGGAGGGAAGAGGTTGGGGGGATGTTGGCATAGAAACCAGGAAAGGGAACATTTGAAATGTAAAATACAAAATACCCAATTAATAAAAAGATGAAAAAAGCTGTTGAGAAGACCCCTCAGAGGCGAGCGCCTCACCCACTCAATTCTGAAAAAAAAAAAAAAAAAGATTGGGTTGATTTGCATTCTTCTGATGCTGACCTCCAGTTGAGCCAGCACCATTTATTGAAAATGTTATCTTTTTTCTATTGCATGGTTTTAGATGCTTTGCCAAAGGTCAAGTGACCATAGGTGTGTGGACTCATTTCTGGGTCTTCAATTCTGTTCCATTGATCTACCTGTCTTGTTTCCGTACTAATACTATATAGTTTTTTTTTTATCACTATTGCTCTGTAATACTGTTTGAGGTCAGGGATGGTGATTCCCCCAGAAATTCTTTTATTGTTGAGGATAGTTTTTGCTATGCTTGGTTTTTTGTTATTCCAAATGAATTTGCAAATTGCTCTTTCTAACTCTATGAAGAATTGAGTTGGAAATTTGATGGGGATTGCATTGAATCTGTAGATTGCTTTGGGCAAAATGTCCATTTTTACTATGCTAATCTTGCTAATCCATGAGTACGGGAGGTCTTTCCATCTTCTGAGATCTTCAATGTCTTTCTTCAGAGACTTGAAGTTCTTGTCATACAGATATTTCACTTGTTTGGTTAGAGTCACACCTAAGTATTTTATGTTATTCTGTGACTATTGTGAAGGGTGTTGTTTCCCTAATTAATTTCTTGGTCTGTTTATCTTTTGAGTAGGGGAAGGCTACTGATTTGTTTGAGTTATTTTATACTCAGCCAGTTTGCTGAAGTTGTTTATCAGGCTTAGTAGTTCTCTGGTGGAACTTTTGGGATCACTTAAGTATACTGTCATATCATCTGCAAATAGTGATATTTTGACTTCTTCCTTTCCAATCTGTATCACTTTGACCTCCTTTTGTTGCCTAATTACTCTGTCTAGGACGTCATGTACTATATTAAATTGGTAGGGAGAGAGTAGGCAGCCTTGTCTAATGCCTGATATTACATTGGGAAAAGGTCTTTACCAATCCTACATCTGATAGAGGGTTAATATCTAATCTATGCAAAGAACTCTCAAGAAGTTAGACTCCAGAGGACCAAATAATCCTATTAAAAATGTGGTATACAGAAATGAACCCACACACCTATGGGCACTTGATTTTTGACAAAGGAGCCAAAACCATCAAATGGGAAAAAGATAGCATTTTCAGCAAATGGTGCTGGTTCAACTGGAGGTCAACATGTAGAAGAATGCAAATCCATCCATGCTTATCACCCTGTACGAAGCTTAAGTCCAAGTGGATCAAGGACCTCCACATCAAACCAGATACACTCAAACTAATAGAAGAAAAACTAGGGCAGCATCTCGAACACATGGGCACTGGAAAACATTTCCTGAACAAAACACCAATGGCTTATGCTCTAAGATCAAGAATCCACAAATGGATCTCATAAAACTGCAAAGCTTCTGTAAGGCAAAGGACACTGTGGTTAGGACAAAACGCAAAACCAAATAGATTGGGAAAAGATCTTTACCAATCCTTACAACAGATAGAGGCCTTATATCCAAAAATATAAAAAGAACTCAAAAGTTAGACCTAGGGAGACAAATAACCAATTAAAAAAAATGGGTTCAGAGCTAAACAAAGAATTCACAGCTGAGGAATGCCGTAATGGCTGAGAAACACCTAAAAGAAATGTTCAACATCTTTAGTCATAAGGGAAATGAAAAATCAAAACAACCTGAGATTTCAACCTCACACCAGTGAGAATGGCTAAGATCAAAACTCAGGTGACAGCAATGCTGGGAGGATGTGGAGAAAGGGAGGAACACCTCCATTGTTGGGTGGGATTGCAGACTGGAAACAACCATTCTGGAAATCAGTCTGGAGGTTCCTCAGAAAATTGGACATTGAACTGCCTGAGGATCCAGCTTATACCTCTCTTGGTATATACCCAAAAGATGCCCCAACATATAAAAAAGACACGTACTAGACTATGTTCATAGCAGCCTTATTTATAATAGCCAGAAGCTGGAAAGAACCCAGGTGCCCTTCAACAGAGGAATAGATGCAGAAAATGTGGTACATCTACACAATGGAATATTACTCAGCTATCAAAAACAATGCCTTTATGAAATTCGTAGGCAAATGGTTGGAACTGGAAAATATCATCCTGAGTGTGCTAACCCAATCACAGAAAAACACACATGGTATTCACTCATTGATAAGTGGCTATTAGCCCAAATGCTTGAATTACCCTAGATGCCTAGAACACATGAGACTCAAGACAGATGATCAAAATGTGAATGCTTCACTCCTTCTTTAAAAGGGGAACAAGAATACCCTTGGCAGGGAATAGAGAGGCAAAGATTAAAACAGACACAGAAGGAACACCCATTCAGAGCCTGCCCCACATGTGGCCCATACATATACAGCCACCCAACTAGACAAGATGGATGAAGCAAAGAAGTGCAGGCTGACAGGAACCGGATGTAGAGCTCTCCTGAGAGACACAGCCAGAATACAGCAAATACATAGGCGAATGCCAGCAGCAAACCACTAAACTGAGAATAGGACCCCCGTTGAAGGAATCAGAGAAAGAACTGAAAGATTGAAGGGGCTTGAGACCCATATGAACAATAATGCCAAGCAACCAGAGCTTCCAGGGACTAAGCACTCCCAAAGACATTACATGGACTGACCCTGGACTCTGACCTCATAGGTAGCAAATGAATATCCTAGTAAGAGCACCAGTGGAAGGGAAGCCCTTTCTCAACCCCTGGAACTCCCCAGTGAACGTGGATTGTTGGGGGGGAGGTGGGTAATGGGGGAGGATGGGGAGGAACACCCATATAGAAGGGGAGGGGGAGGGGCTAGGGGAAAGGGAATAACACTGAAATGTAAATAAGAAATACCAAGTTAAAAAAAAAAAAAGAATGGGGTATAGAGCTAAGGAAGGAATTCTCAATTAAGGAATATCAAATGGCCATGAAGTACGTAAAGAAATCTTCAACATCCTTAGTAATCTGGGAAATGAAAATCAAAACAACCCTGAGATTCTACTTTATACCCACCAGAATGGCTAAGTTCAAAAACTCAGGTGACAGTAGATGCAGGAAAAGATGTAGAGAAAGAGGAACACTCCTCCATTGTTGGTGGGATTGCAAGCTTGTAAAACCACTCTGGAAATCAGTCTGGCAGTTCTACAGAAAACTGGACATTGTACTACCTGAGGACCCAGCTATAGCACTCCTGGGCATATGCCCAAAAGATGCTCCAACATATAACAAAGACACTTGCTCCACTATGTTCATAGCAGCCTTATTTATAATAGCCTAGAGTTGAAAAGGACCCAGATGTCCTTCAACAGAGTAATGGATACAGAAAATATGGTACATTTATACAGTGGACTACTTACTACTCAGCTATTAGAAATGACTTAATGAAATTCTTAGACAAATGAATTGAACTAGAAAGTAACATTCTGAGTGAGGTAACCCAGTCACAAGAGAACACACATCGTATGTACTCACTGATAAGTGTATATTAGCCCAAAAGTTATAATACCCAAGATACAGTTCACAGACCATATGAAGCTCAAGAAAAGGAAGACCAAAATGTGGATGTATCAGTTTTTCTTAGAAGGGGGAACAAATACTAGGACAATGCGTGGAGTAAAAACTGAAGGAAAGGCCATTCAGAGACTGCTCCACCTCGAGATCCATCCCATATACAGACACCAAACCCATTCATTATTGCTGATGTGAAGAAGTTCTTTCTGACAGGAGCCTTATATGGATGTCTCCTGAGAGGCTCTGCCAAAGACTTACTGATACAGATGAGGATGCTTGCAGCCAACCATTGGACTGAGCACAAGGACCCCAATGGACAAGCTATAGAAGGAACTGAAGGAGCTGAAGGGATTTGCAACCCGGTAGGAAAAACAACAATATCAACCATCCAGATCCCCCCAGAGTTCTCAGAGTCTTAACCACCACCCAAAGAGTACACATGAAGGGACCCATGGATCCAGCTGCATATGTAAGCAGAGGATAACATTGTCATTGTTTGGCATCAGTAGGAGGAGGAGCCCTTAATCCTGTGAAGGCTTGTTCCCCCAATGTAGGGGAATGCCAGGGTGTTGAGGTGTGAGTGGGTGAGTAGGAGGGGGCACATCCCAATAGAAGCAGGTAAAGGGGAGTTGGGGGGATCGGAGGAAAAAGGATAACTTTTGAAATGTAAATACATAAACTATCCAATGAAAAAAGGAAAAATCACCCCACATCCTCATCAATCTTTAACATTATATATTTTCTTTATTATAATCATTCTGACTAGTATGAAATGGAATATAAATGTAGTTTGTTTTGAGGTTGAACCTTGTTATATCGTACAGGTTGTCCTTCAACTCATGATCCTACTGTCTTTCTCAGCCTGTACTAGGATGGCAGGCCAGCAGTACACCACCTCATTCACAATGTATTACTGATTTATATGTGTCTGATAGTTAAAGGTCTTAAATGTTGTTCATTTAGATTTTGACCATTTATTCTCCTGTGTTTGAAGAAGGACGTTCTGTTCATTTGCCAATTAAGGTATATGCTCTTTAGTGTTTGTTCACCTTTTAAATTCTACATTTATATTCTGGATACTAAATCATCACCCAATCCTAGATATTTAGTTTTCCTCTTGAGATGTTGAGAATAGGATTCTTTCACAGTAATTTTCTTCATTTTTGCATTTCTTCCTATAAATACATATGTGATACAGCCTTATAGCTATCATAGTGGATATGAACTAAGATCTCAGTTTGGTATTTATTTGCAGTTCTGCAGCCACAAATGTTTTCAGTATCTCTATATGTGACAAACAACAATTTACATATGTTTTTGGAGAAGTTTCTATTCAAATATTTTGCTCATTGTAATTTTTATTTTAAAATTATTGAATTTTATGTCTTATTTATGTAATGTGAGTACACATCATTTACTGTGTATATGATTTATGAAAAGTTTCTCCCTAGCTTTGCTCTCTACTTTCTTGATAATTTGGAACACAGGACACCTTAACTTAAATTTGATTATATTATATGTATTTAATTTTCTTTTGCTTACTAAGGTTTTGAATGACACGTCTAAAAACCATCAATTAATACAAGGTCATGAAGATTTATTCCTATCGTTTTAAATAAAAGCTTCAGTTTTAGACATTTGTTATTTGTTCTTTTATAAATTGGTTGAATTTATTACAAAATATCAATTCCTACTTTCTTTTTTTCTGCATGAATTATCCATTCAGTCCAAAACCATTTGATAAAAATATTATTTCTTCCTCCATTACATGCTCTTGGAATACTTTTTGGTTTTTTAATTAATTAATTAATTTTTACACTCCAGATTTTATTCACCTCCTGGTCCATGATCTGACAGTTCTGTGCCTCCTCCCCACCCCCTACTATCTCCACAAGGATGTCCCCTCTCCACTCACCCAATCCCATCAGACCTCTAACCTCCCTGGGGCCTCCAGTCTCTTTGTGGTTAGGTGAATCTTCTCTAAGTGAACCCAGACCCAGTAACCCGGACGCAGTAGTCCTGCTGTGTATATATTGGGGGCTACATATGAGCTGGTGTATGCTGCCTGGTTGGTGATCCAGTATCTGAGAGATCTCAAGGTCCAGGTTAGTTGAGACTGGTAGTCCTCCTACAGGGATGCCCTCATCCTTAGCTTCTTCCAGCTTTTCCCTAATTCTACCAGAGGGGTCAGCAGTTTCTGTCCATTGGTTGGGTGTACATATCTGCATCTGATGTTTTCAGCTGCTTGTTGGGTCTTTTAGAGGGCAGTAGTGATAAATTCGTTTTTTTTTTTTTTTTGAGTGATCCATGGCCTCAGTAATTGTGTCAGGCTTTGGGACCTCCCCTTGAGCTAGAACCCTCTTTGGTCCTGTCACTGGACCCTCTTTTCCTCAGACACTTCTCCATTTCCATCCCTTCATTTCTTTAAGACAGGAAGAATTGTGTGTCAGAGTTTTGACTGAGATAAGAACCCCATCCCTCATTTGATGCTCTGTCTTTCTGCTGAAGGTGGGCTCAACAAGTTACCTCTCTCCATTGTAGGGCCTTTCATCTAGGGTCTTCCCCTTTGGGTCCTGAGAGTGTCTCACCTCCCAGGTCTCTGGTACATACGGAGGATCCTCCAAACCTCTTACCTTCCAAGGTCTCCTGTTTCCATTCTTTGTGCTGGGCCTCAGGGTTTCAGTCGTGTTTTCTCACCCAAGGCCCTGTCATGTTCCCTTCCCCCATCCCCCTTTCCCTCTTAGATGCCTCCCTTCCCCCTTCTGCTTGCTTTCTTCTCCCTACCAAGTGAACCCTTCATCTTGTTGACCTTTAAGAGTTCTGTGTGGACTGCGTCTTGGGTATTCTGTACTTGTTTTGTTGTTTGTTTGTCTGATATCTACTTATGAATAAGTAAGTACCATGAATGTCTTTTTGTGTCTCAGTTACCTCACTCGGGATATTTTCTAGTTCTATCCATTTGCCTGCAAAACTCAGGATGTCCTCATTCTTAATAGTTGAGTAGTATTCCATTGAGTATTTGAACCATATCCATTGTATCCACTCTTCTGTGTGGGACGTCTGTGGTGTTTTTAGCTTCTGACTATCACAAATAAGACCACTATGAACATAGTGGAATGCATGCCACTGTGGCATGGTGGAGCATCTTTTGAGTATATTCCCAAGAGTGGTATTTCTGGGTCTTTAGGTCATCTATTTTGAATTTTCTGAGGGACCTCCAGACTAATTTCCAGCGTGGTTGTACCAGTCTGCAATCCCACCAGCAATGGAGGAGTGTTCCTCTTTCTCCACATCCTCACCAACATGTGTTTTCACTGAGGTTTTGATCTAGCCTGCTGGTATAAAGTAGAATATCAGGGTCATTTTGATTTGCATTTCTCTGATTACTAAGGACTTTGAACATTTATTCTTTGAGCAGTGCTTCTCAGCCATTCGAGATTCCTCTGCTGCGAATTCTCAGTTTAGTTCTATACCCCAGTTTTTTGGGTTGTTTGGATTTTGGCGGTTAGCTTATTGAGTGCTTTGTATATTTTGGATGTTAGCCCTCTATCAGAAGTGGGGTTAGTGAAGATTTTTTCCCAATCTGTAGGTTGCTGATTTGTCTTATTGACTATGTCCTTTGCCTTACAGAAGCTTTTCAGTTTCATGAGGTCCCATTCGTCAATTCTTGATCGTAGAGCATAAGCCATTGGAGTTCTGTCTAGGAAGTTCCCCCTGTGCTAATGAGTTAAAGGTTCTTTCCCACTTTCACTTCTACTAGACTGAGTTTTATGTTGAGGTTCTTGATCTACTTGGACTTGAGCTTTGTACAAGGTGACAAATATTGGTCTATTTTCATTTTTCTACATACAGACAGCCAGTTAGACCAGCATCATTTATTGAAGACGCTTTCTATTTTCATCTGTATATTTTTGGCTTCTTTGTCAAAGATTCAGTGTGTGTAAGTGTGTGTTTTATTTCTGGGTCTTCAAATTCTCTTCCTTTAATCAACCTGTCTGTCTCTGTACCAATACCATGCAGGTTTTTATAAATATTGCTCTGTAGTGAAGTTTGAGGTCAGGGATGGTGATTTGCCTGGTGGTTCTTTTATTGTTAAGTATTGTTTTTGCTATTCTGGGTTTTTTGCCTTTCCAGATGAATCTGAGTATTGCTTTTTCCAAGCCTTTGAAAAATTGTGTTGGGATTTTGATGGGGATTGCATTGAATCTGTAGATTGCCATTGGTTTGATGGCCATTTTTACTATGTTATTTCTGCCCATCCATGTGCTTGGGAGATCTCTCCATTTTCTGAGATCTTTGATTTCTTTCTTGAGAGACTTGAAGTTATTGTCATACAGATCTTTCACTTGTTTTTTTAGAGTTACCCCACTCTATTTTATATTATTTGTGGCTATTGTAAAGGGAGTTATTTCTCTCATTTTTTCAGCCTGTCTGTCATTTGCATAAAGGAAGGCCACTGATTTATTTGAATCAATTCTATATCTGGTCACTTTGCTGAAGTTGTTTATCAGCTGGAGAAGGTCTCTAGTAGAATTTTTGGGGTCACTTATGTATATTATCATATCATCTGCAAATAATGATACATTTATTTCTTCATTGCAGATTTGTACCCCTTTGATCTATTTTTGTTCTCTTGCTGTTTTTGCTAGCACTTTGAGTACTATATTGAATAGATATCAAGAGAATTGGCATCCTTAGAATTCTTTTTGAAAATCAGTTCATTGTAAACATAAAATGTAATTTCTCAATGCTCAATTTTGTTCTACTGATATTTATATTTACCTGTATACCTTTATCTCACCATCTTGATTACCGTAGCTTTGTAGTAAACTAAAATAAGCATTTCTGGATCAGATCTTTTCCTTGTCCAATAATGATTTTGATCTTACAGATTCCTCAGACTTTCATGCAACATCTGGGATTAGCTTGTTACTTGGGGCAAAGTATCCACTCTGATGTTTGACAAGGACTTCATTGAATATGTTAACATCTTAACATGTTGCTTTTTAATTTATGAACATGAAATTCACAAAATAGTTTTCATTTTATTTATATTTCATTTACGTTTTCGAGAATGATTTGTAGACTTCAATGTCAACCTCTTGTATTCATTTTTGTTAATTTTTTAAATTATTTCTTTTACTAAAGACCTGCTAATAATCAATTGCTATAGTATGTCTTTATGCAGACTATGAACATTTAGCAGATATTGATGTTTTAATGTTTTAGTCACTTTCATTTAAAACTATTGTTAAGACATATATAAAATTCTTATTTAACAAGTTTTAACAGTTTGATATATTGGCCCTCTACTTTCTGGACTTCATTTCTGATTTAGATATCATATAACAAACAGGTTCTTTTATGATTGGGAAGCTATCTTTGTTGTATAGCTTTGAATATGCAAACTCTCTCCCCCACCTTCTCTCTCCCTCTCCTTTCCTTTTCATTCAATATTTTTTTTTCTTTTCTTTTTTTCAGAGCTGGGGACCGAACCCAGGACCTTGTACTTGCTAGGCAAGCGCTCTACCACTGAGCTAAATCCCCAACCCCTTCATTCAATATTTAAGCTATAATACATTTAGTTATCAATCTCTAAAGTTACCTTGAATTAACTGATAGTATTCAGGAGCTTACTAAGCTTCTGTTCATTTAGCATCATTATTTTTCTTTTGGAGAGAAATTGTATAAATTCCATTGACTTATCTAAAAGTTAGTTCTTCAGTGCAAATTTCTTGAGCATCTTTAGTGACTTTTATGGTTCATCATACTTTTCCTGTAGAAACTTATACTTTATAATTTCTCCTTTATTGATATTCTACACTTTGAAACACAGTAATTAAACCTTTTTTTTTTAACTCAAAGACTGGTTTATTTGCTTTTAGATTAGATTGATATACAGCGTTTTCCCAAATCCCATGGGGAATTTCACCCATGATTCATAACTAAGATAAAAAATTTAAATTCTATAACACCAGCAAAAATACACAACAGGTGTATATTATAGAAGATAATAATAAGTAGAGGTCTGAGGCTCCAGGTAGAAAACTTAACAGAGAGATGGTGTAAAGATATAATGTTCTAAAAGTAATTAAACCTTTTAACTTAATTAAGCATGTCTTCTTTGGTTATTGTGATGTACTTAAATTAACTGATTCAAACTTTCTAACTCTTAAATTCAAGTTCAAACATACTTTTTCTCAAAATAAAGTTTCCATTGCCTGTATTTTGCCCTGTGGATGTTTGTGTATTTCATATGTTGGGTATTTTTTAATTGAATGTTTTCTATAATCTGTTGTGTAAACTTTGTACCTAGAAATAAAAATTGCTATTTGATTATTTGTTTGCTTTTTTCGAATGCACTACACAATTTCAACGAAGTAAATTTCCAGTAGAACAATCAGCCTCTGATGTTTCTGGTCAGTGAGTTCAGGCTTTGATAATGCACTGTCATTCCGTGATGACAGTGGCTTTGGCAAGAATATTTTTGTCTCTTTTCCTGATCTCTTTCTTTCATCTGTCTGCTCTGATGGTATCATACCCAGGTATTAACTTTCAGTGATTGCCAGATGATTGCAATATTGTTTTCAACAATGCCCTGGAAAATAAATTGCCCTACTGGGATGCAATTAAGTGTGGACTTCTTTGCAGGGTTAGTGTTTTAGGCCAGACTCTGGGACCCTCTCTAAAACT
This sequence comes from Rattus rattus, assembly GCF_011064425.1. Lineage (NCBI taxonomy): Eukaryota > Metazoa > Chordata > Mammalia > Rodentia > Muridae > Rattus > Rattus rattus. The sequence continues at coordinate 54,089,551 of NC_046172.1, forward strand.
CAGTTTGAAGATTGTCTTTAGCCATGCAATTTCCTGGTTCTTGCTGTTCATCTAACCAATCTCAGTCTTAGGCTATTTTTCTTATTGGACTACCAGATTTACTTCCATTGTTTATTACCTAACCCCTTATTTTCAAAGAAAGTTATATTTGAGGGGATTGTTTAACTACTATTCTTGTATATTGCCTTTCCCTCAATATATAAAATCTTGTATCACTGTTCCAGATCGAAAGGAAGGAAGTGTCTTTATCCTGGAGAGACACTTGCTTTATAAGCAGACTGCTAAGCAGGGTGATAACCATTAATCATGTATGCCTACCTCCTCTGCCTTGTAGTCTCTTTCTTAGAAATATATTTATAATGAAGATCAGGACTTAGTATTTGTCCCTTGCCCTTGAGTGGGATATACCTTGTACTATTTGTGCAAGTTTGAGTGGTTGTAAATCTCACAACTCTAATTGGTATTACACTTTCTAAAACACACATGTTAAATGGGTTAAAAACACTGCATTCTTATTTCATTTGAGAAGATGTTATGTTTGTACATGAGAGTCTTGGATAAAGGAGACATATATTAGGCAGCTGCTGTCTAGTACAGAATGTTAGTCATACTAAGCTGGGGACAGGAGAAAGGAACAAGCCATACTTAAATGCAACATTTTCATTGAAACCAAAAATTAATGACTTTGGCTCTTTGTCCTTAGGATAATTTGTAGAAATTTTAATAAGCTATTTGATTATTTCTTTTACTAGAGTAGTAGTTTACATAGAGTAAATGAATTAGGCTTTTTGTCAATATGGAAAAATATCTTTCCTAAACAACTTAAAGAATTACATTTTTATTTTGGAATATTTATTTAATTGATTGAAACATGTGTTTCAGTCAATTGCTGACTAGGACCAGTATATATGGGCTGTGATGAGTATAAAAATTATGGAAAAAAAGATGTGGAGGAACTGATTAGTTTATCTCACAGCAGACTGGAAACAGAAAATGTTTCTGATTTTCCCTCTTTTACTCTGTCACAACTCACTGCTTACTGCAGGGAACTATGCATACTCATGGTGACTGTTTTCCCTTAGTTAATGCACCCTGGAAATGTTCTACCTAGAAGTGCTTCTTATTAATCTTCTTAATGCTTATCGACACAAACAATTAACAATCACTATACAACATCACAGTAAACACATGGGGACCTCCACACATAGCCACTCCAGGCAGCATTCCCTCTTTGTGACATCTTAAATCAATATACAGCAGAATATAGTAAGTTAACATTTGTGTGTATATATCTGCATGTGTACATAGATGAACTTTATGATAGCTCTTTCCTACATTTCCATCAATTTTTGTTCTTCATAAAACAGATGAATTAGATACTCCCACTGCTTCTTCATAAATCATTCTAATTTTATCACTGTTCACTTATTGCCTATTCTGTTGCGTTTAAGATTGAAAATAAACAGGAAGATACAATGCTTAGTTAGACACAGACCCTACCCTATATTACAAAAGACAGAGAAGCATGGATGATTTAAAACAAGGTAAATTCTGATCTCTTTTATAGAGAAGCATTGAAAATGCTCTTTTTTCTCCCCCATCCCTTGGATGGAGAGTTGCGGGTCTCTGTATTATTTAATAGTCTCAAATTCTAGAAGGTGACATTTAATTCAGACCTTCATTAATGGAGCAGGGTCAAAGAGATAGAGATGGTAAAAGAGACATTATAATGTCAAAATTTCCAAGTCACAAACATATCACAACAAAATGTATGCTTTTAGGATATGAACTAGGAAGTCTAGAAAAGGAGAACTGGGCAAAATTATAAAAGCCCTTGAAAACCATGCTTTGTAGTTGGTATTTCATTCTGTAGACAATGTAGTATTATAGCATTTTAGTATAAAAACGCCATGATTTGTTGAGAAAGATAAGGTGTGTGATGGCAAGAACAATCAATGTTTCAGGAATAATAATGATGACCAAAGATACCAATGAAGGAAAAAAAAAAAACTATGGCCACTTTGTACAGTAAAAGTGAGAAGGATTTAATTTGCAGCTGCAATCAATGGGTGAAGGAGAAGAGTGAAGGACCTATGTGATCTTTAAAAATGGAAGATGCAAGCTTTTTGAAACTTGTTTCAAGACTATGAACTAGGAATGGAGGTTGAAAGTTCAAGTGATTCTGAATGCTGCTGGCTGCTGGTATGCCCATATGTTAGAACGACTAAGACCTGATTAATTTTGGAATATGAACTTAAATACCACTTGGCTGTGTGCATCAGCTGAATACTTCATAAGAGTTTACTAAGAGTACAGAGGTGATCTCAAGTCATTAGACTCTTGTGGAATGGAAACAGAAGACACTGGGTAAAATTTATTCCATGCTTTTAAGAAATGTAATTTTGGTCATATTTTTGCACATAACTTCCATACTGGCTTAATACTGAATTTTATTATTGGGTAATTCCTAAATAATCTAAAGGATGGCTGAAGGAGCTCTGTATAAGTCAGTACTATAGAATGCACAACTAACTAAATGGTTTTTAGCTATTTTATAATAATACTTGTCATTTAAAGTGGAAATAATATATACTAATCTCTCTTGTTAAAAATGTATACATCAATTTAAAAAATATAGTTACTCCAGTGTTAAACAGAGAAACTTTTGTATAAAATTACCTCAGAAAGAGTATCTAAATTAAATATAACCAGGTATTACTGTATAATGTTGAGTGCAGGAAGACTGAACAAGCCGGACAAAACTTTTCTGGATGAAATAAGATTCAAAGACATTAAAGCACATAGAATTCTTGTAGTCTTTTAAAAACATTTCTCTCTTTTTATTGGATTTTTAAATTTTATTTACATTCAAATGTTATCCCCTTCCCTGGTTTCCCATCTGTAAACCCTCATCCTATCCCTCCTCCCCTTTCTTCTATGAGGGTGTTCCCCCACACATTCTCCCACCCATTCCTGCCTCCCTGCCCTGATATTCCTCTACACTGGGGGATTAAGCCTTGGCAGGACCATGGGCTTCTCTTCCCATTGATGCCTAACCGAATCCTTGTAGCCTTAAGTGAAGGGTATAAAAATATAGAAAATGCAATGACATATACATCTAGCTTGTAATGAAAGGGGAAAATGGAGCAGATTTGGATATGGTCATATTGAAAGGGATTAGCAAAATGAAAGATTAAGTTACGTGTATAAATCCAGGGAAATGGTATGTCTGGACTGGAGTATATATTGGCTTGGGCTTAGAGTATATAATGATGCAAACCATGAAGTTAGCTACTTGTGAACATGCCATAGAGTATCAAATTAATGTGTTCATTGAACCCGTTTTGTAAATAATTTACACCTCGTGTGCAGTAGGCATTGCATTAGATGTGAGTAAGATGACCTGTACAGGAAAAGCTCCAATGGAAATATAACAAAAAGCGCCATTGTTATACCATGATGAAGAGAAAAGAGAGAGTGAAAAGGATGATTTGTCATGAAGGTCATTAACGTAAATTTAGAGTCCTCTTACTGCTTAATTTCTACTTGGAGACAGACTACGAACTTAAATCTAAGTACTTTTTCTTCTCTCAGAAGCTCCTTATTGAAGTGAGGGCACGTGAAGCCACTTCAGACCGTTCTCTCAATGTGCTGATTAAAACACTTCAAAACTCTAGAAAGACTGTGACAAGAAAAAACAATGTTCATGATAAAACCCTGGGTACTGGCAATACGTATTTTCAATTACTGGTTACATTCAAGTATATTCTGTTTATCCATGTCCTATAAAGAATCAATGGTGGACTTTACGATAAGAGCAGTTATTAGAAACATAAGGCTATCTGATTCTCCATCTCTTTATAGGGACTGAAAGACCTACACTATTGGAGGAGTAATTGTCAATCATAGGAAGCAAATCACCAGAGTACTAGATGAGTAGTGTATATAGTAAGGACTATGGATATTCAGAGAAAAGACAGAAAAGTACCATTTTTGGAAACATACAATAATAATCTAAATAATATGGGACTTAATATAATATATAATATTATATTAATATAATATATAAGCCCTTGAGTGCTAGACAAGGTTTAGAGATTGGTAGAGATAAATTTGGAATAGGGCAGGCTGAGCAAAGTACTTCCTTTAGGATAGCCACTTAAGGACTAGAATTGGAATTATTATGGAAGTGTGGTGAAATTATCAGTACAAATGAGGCAGGAAGAGAAAATCGATTTAAGTTTCAGAGAAGCCTTGAATACAAACTTTAAAAAATAGCTTTTATCAAAAAGCAATAGGTAATGCTATGATTACTGACTGCCTGTTATATGTCATGCGAAATGCTAGTCTGGCTATGACTTAGGTAGTCCTACTTTTCTCGATGTTAGAACTAGCCTTTAGTTCCAGAGAATTTTAGAGTCTTGTGCTGGCTAGCTTTATATCAACTTGACACAAGTGAGAGTAATTTTGGAAGAGAGAATCTCATTGGAAAATCTTTCCCAAGCAAATTGTCCTTTAGGCAACCCTGTGGTGCATTTGCTTCATTGATGATTGATGTAAGAGGCCCCAGTTCACTGTGGGGAGTCCTACTCCTGGGCTGGTTTATCAGAAGAAGGCAGACTGAGCAAGCCATGAGGAGAAATTCAGTAAGCAGCAGCACTCCTTGGCCTCTGTATCAGTTCCTGCTTCTAATTTCCAGATATGAGTCCCTGACTGATTTCTCCCCATGATCAGCTATGAGTTTTAAGCTGTAATAAACTTCTTTCTCCTCATTTTGCTTTTGAGGGTGTTGCTTTATCACAATAGAAATGCTAAAACAAGTCTATAGTCTTTCCTACTTTGTATACACAGATGTCTTGGGGTGTGCATATTCATTGCTAAAATTTGGGAGAAACTAAGGCAGAAAAAGAAAAAAAATCCAAAGTGGTTATATTGATACTCTGTTTCTCGAGTGTCTTATTTTAATTTCCTTTTTCTTTTCCTGCTTCTTCTATGCTCTACCTACACCCAAAATACATCCTTTCCATGATCCTCAAACCCACAATCCTTTTTTCTTTGTGTGCTAATGTCCACATGTGCAGCCCCAGAGCACTGGTAAACAATCTGTGTTACATATAACATTATTTTTAAGTAAGAACAAAAAAGAGAATCATTATCAGAATCCTCTAAAATGGGAGGTTGAACTCCATGAAAAGCTTAGCTTTCCTCACTGACTGAGGAGGTGTATCATTAAAGCTCTTAAGAGCTGGTGTGAGTAATCTGAAAACATGATGACACATATAACTTCTGTATGACACATCCCTTATCAAATTTAAGGCTCCGCAGATTAGTGTGTCTTCATGGCAATTGGAAATGTTTCTAACAGTACTCTTACAATTTATATTTAATGCTCACACATATATACCCGAGTGGTACATACATTACCTGTTTTTTTCCAAATTAACATATGTACTTTCAATAAGATAGTATGAACTGGTAACAGCTTGTCATCTTCCCTTGCAGGACTTTTGAAGATGGCAAATGATACTCAGATGTATTTGCTAGAGTCTCCAGGGAGTAATGCGGGGAAGGATGAAAACCAGCTGTCAGGAGCTGATGACACCTGAATATCTCTACCATAGTTATAAAAGCAAAACACATACATTTACAAGTCATGAAAGTACAGAGTCCATCCTGAAGGGTACACCTCCTGCTGATTCCAGAATTTTAAGGGGTTTAGAAATAAATACTGTACATACTGTGATTAAGAACAATAACATTCTAAAGACCTGAAAAAGGCCAAATCTAGAGGGGCAACATGAGATGCCAAGAAGATCCCGCCTTATAAATGCTGGGTGCTTTGAATTTGATGCTCAGCATTTGACACTTACCAGAGCCTCAGGGAGACGCCATTTCAAATAGACCTCTGCTGTATAGATAGCTTGGCAGACCAATTCCTCTATGAACCTTACTTTTAAGAAATGTAGACCAGCTTGCATTCCCACCAAACTCAGAACCTATTGCAGATGCCAAGAAGTGCTTACTGACAGGAACCTGATAAAGCTGTCTCCTCCTGAGAGGCTCTGCCAGAGCCTGACAAATACAGACGCGGATGTTCACAGCCAACCATTGGACTGAGCACTGGGACCCCAATGGAGGAGGTAGTAGAAGGACCAATGGAGCTGAAGGGGTTTGTGACCCCCATAGGCAGAACCACAATATCAGCCAAGCCGATCCCTCAGAGCTCCCAGAGACTAAACTACCAACCAAAAAGAACACATGGAGGGACTCTTGACTCCAGCTGTATATGCAGAGGATGGCCTTATAAATGGGAGCAGAAGCCCTTCGTCCTGTGGAAGGCTTGATGTCCCAGTGTAGGGGAATGCCAGGTCATTGAGGTGGGAGTGGGTGGGCTGGTGGGAAAGCAACCTCATAGAAGCAGGGGGAGGAAGAATGAGATAGAGGGTTTGTGGAGGGGAAAACGAAAAAGGGGAAAACATTTGAAATGTAAATCAAGAATTATCCAATAAAGAGGTAAAAAAATCAAACATTAAAATAATAAAAGCTGAATAATTTTTAAGATGTTAGGTGTATATATACATTAATATTAAACATACTTCCACTTTCAATTAGCTATTTCTTATTAGCAAATAGAAAATTCTGCTACACTAAGTTCTACACAAGTTGAAAATTGAGATCGTGAATTGTCAATTGTTATTATTTTTATTCATTTAGTTTCGCAACAATTATATTTATTTTATTTTATCATATCTTACACAGATTTTCAATTTTTGTGCTTTTTTCTAAACTATTATTTGGAAATTTTGGTTAAAATTGTATTAAGCAAAACTAATAAACTCTTAGGTCTTTCAGAAAAAGAAAAAGAAATGAAGACCAATTGTTGCCAGACTAAATACTAAAATCTGGCCAGTAGAATACTGCTGTATTTGAAGAAGATGATTTGAATAAAAAACTGTGCAATATTTATGAAGTTGAAAATTTTTGTGGGAAACAGATAATGGAGAAGTATATTCACATGGGCTTTAAATAATACGCTAGACATTAGAAAGAGACACACAGACATATGTTCAGGAAATAAAACCTGCTTCTTTAAAGATAGCTCAAAGGTGTGACCAACAAAAGAGAATCATTTGTGACACACTACTTATAGGCTTGATGAACATCTATAAAGAGTTGGTGGTAAGAACAGGATTTTTTTTTTTTTTATCACAGACATAACTCCAGGGGCAAGCAGCTTCTTGGAGCAAAGGTTAAAGCTGAGAACTCTTTCCTCTTTTATTGTTTTTGATTTTTTGTTTTTTGTTTTCATCTTTGAAATGCATAGACTGTCCTGGCTTGTATTGTCGTTGCTTTCTGAATGATAAGCCTGCTCTATATTATTTGATTGTATATCTTTACCCCCTTCCTTTAGTCCCAATATTTTGCTGCTAATGTACCCTTCTTCTATCAAGTGCAAACACTAATTATTCACTTTACTCTGCTTTTCTTTTCTCTTCACATCAAACTTAATATATTAGTACACACAATATTACTAGTGTTTTTACTGCTTAAGCTGATTAGTACTTAAGGATTCATTGGTTTTAGTTACTTCATTTTTCATAGTCTACACTTTGATAGTGACTGCTATTGTACTTTCTAGGTAATACTGGGTATAGATCCTGGTGCCCTAAACAACAACCCAACAAAGGGTTGTGCTCCAACACAGTCTTTCTTCAATATTGGAAACATGAGTACTGAAATAATGAAGATGACTTGAATATTTAAAAAAATAAACCAATTATATCCAATGCAATCCCCATCAAAATCCCAATACAATTCTTCAAAGACACGAAAAGAAAAAACTTCTGGGGGAGTCAACATCTCTGACCTCAAACATACTGTAGAATAATAGTGAAAAAAAACTGCATGGTATTGGTACAGAGACAGACAGGTTGATCATTGAAATACAATTGAAGACTCAGAAATAAAACCACACACTTAGGACACTTGATCTTTGACAAAGAAGCCAAAAAATATACAGTAGAAAAAGGAAGCATCTTCAATAAATGGTGCTGGTCTAATTGGTAGTTTGTATGTAGAATAGTGAAATAGATCCACATTTGTCACTTTGCACAAAGCTCAAGTTCAAGTGGATCAAGGACCTCAACATAAAACCAGATACAGTGGATCTAATAGAAGAAAAAGTTGGAAAGAGCCTTGAAATCATTGACACAGGAAGAAATTTCCTAAACAAAACTTCAATGGCTCATGCTTTAAGATCCCAAATTGATAAATGGAACCTCATAAAACTGAAAAGCTTCTTTAAGGCAAAGGACATAGCCAATAGGACAAAACAGCAACCTACAGATTGGGGAAAAACTTCACTAACCCCACATCTGGTAGAGAGCTATTATCCAAAATATACAAAGAATTCAAGAAGCTAACCACTCAAGAAACCAAACAACCCAGTCCCCCCGCCCGGCAAAAAAAATTGGGTCATAGAACTAAACCAAGAATTCACAACAGGTGAATCTTGAATGGCTGAGTAGCACTATTCAAAGAAGAAATGTTCAAAGTCCTTAGTGATCAGAGAAATGCAAATCAAAATGACCCTGAGATTCCACCTTACACAATTCAAAATGGCTAAGATCAAAACCTCAGGTGACAGCACATGTTGGCAAAGATGCAGAGAAAGAGAAACACTCCTCCATTGCTAGTGTGATTTAAAACTGGTACAACCAGTCTGGAAATCAATCTGGAGGTTTCTCAGATTAGAAATAGCTCTACCTGAAGATCCAGCAATACCACTCCTGGCCATATACCCAAAAGATGCCCCACCATGCAACAAGGGCACGTGTTTCACTATATTCATAGTGGCCTTATTTGCGATATAAGCCAGAGGCTGGAAAAAACACAGATGTCCCACAACAAAAGAATGGATACAGAAAATGTGGTTTATTTACACAATGGAATACTCCTCAGCTATTAAGAACAAGGACATCATGAGCAGGTAAATGGATGGAACTAGAAAATATCATCCTTAGTGATATAACTCAGACCCACTAAGAAGTGGATATTAGCCAAAAAAAATGTACAGAATACCCACGATACAATCCACAGAACTCAAGAAGGCTAGCAAGACAAAGGGCCCAAATGAAGATGATTCTATCCCACTTGGGAAGGAGAAGAAAGTGATCACAGGAAGGGGAGGATCTGGATGGGAAAGGGGACAAGGAAAGGAAGAGGGGAATGTGATTGGGTATTGTAGGTGAACAGGACTGAAGCCCTCCAGAGCAAGCAGAAAGAATGGAAATAGGCAACATTGGGAGGTAGGACTTGGGAGGGGAGACCCTCTAGAATGTACCAGAGAACTGGGAAGTGAGAGACTTTCAGGACCCAAAAGGAGGGACCTTAGATGAAATGATCTACAGTGGGAAGAGGGAACTTGTAGTGTCCACCACCAGTAGAAAGACAGGGCATCAAGTGATGGATGCAAACAGTCAAAAACTCTGACCCAGAATTGTTCATGTCTGAAAAAACTTCAGGTACAAAAACGAGAAGAGGCTTTTAATTTTAAAAAGAAGTTCAGCGACAGGCTCAAATGGATCCATCTCAAGGAGTCTCGAGACCTGACACTACCAGCGTGAGTGTTCAAAATTGACCTACTGCAACTGCCTCCCAAAGACTCCAACAGCATCTGAAAGAGTCAGATGCAGATATTTACACCAAACCAATGGACAGAAACTAGTGATCCGTGTGGTTGAATTAGGGAAAAGCTGGAAGAAGCTAAGGAGGAGAGTGACCCTATAGGAAAACTAGCAGTCTCAACTAACCTGGACCCTGGGATCTCTCAGACACTGAGCAATCAACCAGGCAGCATACACCAGTTCTTATAAGGCCTCCAACACATGTACGGCAGAGATCTGCTGGGTCTGGACTCAGTCAGAGAAGTTGCAACTAACTCTTGAGAGACTAGGGGCACCAGGGTGTGGGGAAGTCTGATAGTGTGGGAGGGTGGTAACATCCTTATGGAGATGGAGGGGAAGAAGGTATGGGATATGTAATAGTCAGAGAGTGGCTCAGGAGGGAGATAAAGTCTGGAGTGTAAAAAAAAATTAAAGAATTAAATAGTCCAATTATTTAACTCTAGATATGAAAATTTTAATGCAAAATTATAAGAAATAAACATGAAAAACCAAGACTACATGTCTCCTCAAAAAATTATCCATCCAACAATAATTATCCCAATCAGAGTGACTTAGAAAAGACTTTCCAATAAGGAATTAAAAGGAATAATTATAAACGTGTTCAAATGAATCCAAGAGGATAGATAAAAATCTCTCTGGATAGTCAAAGAAAACACACACACACACACACACACACACACACACAACACAGAGGGGGAGATGAGTTATATGAATGACTTACATGTTATTGTACAACTATTCCAGCAATTTATATCTTTCAAAGTGAAGTCCAAGAACCATTAATTGTTTAATTCACAAGTCTGAAAGTCTCAGCTGATCTCCAGTATATGCCAGAATCCTAAAAACATAGGCTCTAAATGCCAGTGAAGAAATGAACTTGTAACTTATACTGAGAGCACAGAAGCAAAAAGTAAGAGCATTCTTTTCCCCCTGCCATTTATATAGGCTGCCACCAGAAGGTGTGGTCCAAAATTAAGGTGGCTCTTCTGACCTCAAAAGATCTGGATTAGTTCATGACAAATAATTTAATCAAGTACAAACAATCAAAGAACAAGCAAGAAAAACATACAAACAAACACAACAAAAGCCAAAACTTACCAGTGTATCAGGCCAGCCACTTGGGTTTCAGTTAAATCCAGATGTACGTAAGTTGATAAAAAAAAAAAATAGCCAGCATAGATGCTTAACCATGTATAACATTGCTCTGTAGAATACCGAGTAGAAAACATTAAAGAAAAATAAAACTTCCTTATATCATACTGTAGTTGAAAACTACATAAAAAATGTATGTATTAAAAGTTTAAGAGTAAAACACAAAGTCACATACAAAGGCCTCTTAAGCTAGCAACTATTTTCTCAAAAGACAATGTGCTTGGAATGTTGGATGTAAACCTGTAAGACTATAGCTATCAAATAAGAATAATACTATACCACTCCCCCTTCAAACAACCACTCCCACAACTCCTACTTGTAATAATTGAAGGGCAAGGGACATTTTTCAATGTTTAAAGCAGGTAAAGGAATTTGTGGCCATAAAACCAACCCTGCAGAGGATACTGAAAGGTATTAATCAGAAGTGAAAGATGAAAACACATGAGAGGCTACAGGAAATAATAAACCATGCTACGACATTAGTTAGACAAATAATGAATAGAAAAACATCAAACCAATACTAACTAAATGAAAGGAATTGTTGTACATCTTTTAATTATAGTCCAGAATATTCATAGTCTCAATTTCCCAATAAAAAGAGACAGGAGTAAGCCTAGATGAAAATTTAAAAATTGCTAAAATCAAATAAAAAATGAAATCACAGTACACAAAATCCTATAATGCTACAAAATACAATGATATCCAAAAAGGGAAGTCAGTAGATATGAGTGCATACTTTGAAAATTAGATATCTCAAAACCAAAAGTGAACAAAAAGAACAATCAAATCTTAACAGTGAACCTTGGGAATTTGGAAAAATTAGAAAACAAGAATAAGTCAAGCAGAAAATCAGAAGATAGAAGAATTAAGATAAAGACAAAATAATAAAAGTTGACAAAAGCAATATATGGTATCAATGAAATGAGATTGTTCTTAGAAAAATAAAATAAACTCTTAGAGAAACTAACCAAAATGAAGTAAAAGCACAGATTATGTCAATAAGTCATTCAACATATGCCCATGAAATTTAGAATCACAAACACAAACATTTAAAACTTATATTTCAGACTGGGAAAATTATTTAGTAGTAAAGAGAAAGCACTGATCAAGCAGAAGATCAGATTCAGTTACCTTGTGGCTCATCAAGCCACATGGTAGATCAAAATCCTCTATAATTCCAGCTCAAGGTGATCTGACACCCTTTTCTGACTTTCACATAATTCTTCATACACAAAAGCTACACACACACACACACACACACACACACACACACACACACACACTCACACAGGCTCAGTCTCAAACACAAATATGTATATGAAAACTCTCTTAATATGTACTGTGAATAGATGCCATGACCAAGGCTACTCTTATACAGGCAAACATTTAATTTGCCTAACTAACAGGTTTAATCCATCATAGGGCTGGCTAACAGGTTTAATCCATCATTGTCGTGGCAGGAATCCTGGCAGCATTCAGGTGGACAGGGTGATAGAGAAGTAGATCTGCATGTGGATCCATAGGTGGCAAAATAAACCCTGGGCCCATCTTGACCTTCTGAAATCTCAAAGTAACACACTTCCTCCAAGAAGGCATAGACATCTACTCCAAGGCCACACCTGCAATAATGCCCTCCCTATAAGTCTATGGGAGTCATTTACATCCAAACTACCACACAGGCGCAAACATAAATAACCAAACAAACACACAAACAAATATATTTAAAAGCCTATATTCCTCTGACTTGGAAAATAAAAAATTCCAGATGCATATGACCTACAAAGTTAAATTAAGCTGGGATTAAACAATTTAAATAGATTTGAAATCATAAAAATATATGGTAATAAAATATTTCTAAATGAAAAACTCCCAAGCCCAAATGGATTCATGGTTAAATTCTCTACAGAAATGTAAAGAAGAATTCATATCATTGCGTTTTATATATTTCTATTAAACAGATACAAAATGCTATTTTTAAAATGTGTAGCCTGAATTATCCTGATACCAAAAGCCATATAAAGACACTGAGAAAAATATAGACTAATCTACCCAATGAACATAAATACTAAAATTCTTAAAATAAGTACTTGGAAACTCAAAAGCCCATAAAATTCCACTCACTGTGACTGAGTGGTTTTCATTTCAAACATGAGGAGATGACTCATTGTGTCAAATGAATAAACAATATATATATATATATATATATATATATATATATATATATATATATGGACTAAGGAACATATCTCACCCCCCAAATTCTAGAATATGACAAATATAATGCCATTAATGTACTAAGCATTTCTATTAAAATCAGAAATATGAAAAGCTACCTACTTTCTCCATTCCTATTCAACATAGTTCTTGAAGTCATAACTAGAGCATTAAAACAAGATGTGAAAAATAAAGAAGCACAAATAAAAATAAAGGACATTTGCAATGTATGCTTATTCACAGATAATATGTTTCCCTAAAGAAGAAACCTTAAAGACTCCAGCAGAAAACTCTAAGGAGTTCATATATATATTTAACAAAGTGTCAGTTAACATAACAAAATCTATAGTCTTCCCATATACCAACAAGATATTTGTCCAAAGAAGAAATCAAAGAAAAATCCCTAAAAATTGTCTTTAAAACAATAGGATATTTTAATGAACCCAATCATGAATATAAAGGACTTTACAATAATGACATTCAAACACGGAAGAATGAAATTGAAGAAGAGTTTAGTAGATAGGAAGATCTCTGTTATTCACAGATTGGAGATATTTACTTAGTAAAATTGCTATACAATTAAAAGAAATCTTCAGGTTTAATGGAATCCTGATAAAATTTACAATCATTCTTTACAAAAATAGGCAAAACAGTCTTATAATTCATACGAAACCACAACACAACTTAGGTAGCCAAAGCAATACCAAGCCCCCCCCCCAAAAAAAGTAAAAATGTATTTCAAGTTATACTGCCACATTCTAGTTTTTAAAAAAAGCATTGAACTGGTACAAAAATAAGACACCTAGACAGATAGACCATAATGTAACACTTGGTTATAAACGCATGAAGGTACATCTGCCTGATTCTTCATAAATATATTTCCAGAGGACTGGAAAAAAGATATTCTCCTCAACAAATGGTGTTTGAGACCTGATTATACATTTTAAAATTAATGAAACCAGGTTTCTGGATCTCAGTTTCTAAAAACATCAGCTTCAAGTTAATCACGAACTTTAATGTCAGATCCCCCAAGTCTAGAACTGCTGGAAGAAAGAGAAAGAAAAATATTTAAAGATGTAGGCATGAACAAGGTATTTCTCATAATGTGAATGCTTCACTCCTTCTTTAAAAGGGGAACAAGAATACCCTTGGCAGGGAATACGGAGGCAAAGATTAAAACAGAGGCAGAAGGAACACCCATTCAGAGCCTGCCCCACATGTTGCCCATACATATACAGCCACCCAATTAGACAAGATGGATGAAGCAAAGAAGTGCAGACCGACAGGAGCCGGATGTAGATCGATCCTGAGAGACACAGCCAGAATACAGCAAATACAGAGGCGAATGCCAGCAGCAAACCACTGAACTGAGAACGGGACCCCCGTTGAAGGAATCAGAGAAAGAACTGGAAGAGCTTGAAGGGGCTTGAGACCCCATATGTACAACAATGCCAAGCAACCAGAGCTTCCAGGGACTAAGCCACTACCTAAAGACTATACATGGACTGACCCTGGACTCTGACCTCATAGGTAGCAATGAATATCCTAGTAAGAGCACCAGAGGAAGGGGAAGCCCTTGGTCCTACTAAGACTGAACCCCCAGTGAACCTGATTGTTGGTGGGAGGGCGGTAATGGGGGGAGGATGGGGAGGGGAACACCCATATAGAAGGGGAGGGGGAAGGGTGAGGGGGATGTTGGCCGGGAAACCGGGAAAGGGAATAACAATCGAAATGTAAATAAGAAATACTCAAGTTAATAAAGAAAAAAAGAAAAAAAAAAGACTCCAGTCATTTAGGAAATAAAACCAAAAGTCAACAATGAATTTAAAGAGTTCTGAAGAGAAAAGGGAACAGCTAATCAACTGAAGAGACATCCTATAAAAGGGAAGAAACCCTGTGTAATGTATACATCTTAACAGAGACCATGTACAATACTCAAGGGCAAAATGAAAGAAAGAAAGAAAAGAAAGAAAGGAAAAAGGAAAAAAGAAAGAAAGAAAGGAAGAAAGAAAGAGAGAAAAGGGAATGAACAAGAAATCAAATAACTCAATCAATGAATAGAGTGATTGAATGAAGAGTTCTCTTATAATTGGCTAGGAGTTCAGATAATATGAAGATTAGGATAGAGGTTCCTTATAAACTAACAATAGTTTGTCCATATGTCCCAGCTCTGGTAATTCCTTTTATTTTACCCAAAGGAGTCCAAGTCAGCATCCAAAAAGTTACTTGCTTATCATTGTTAATTGCAACACTATTCACAGTAGATAAATTATGAAATCAACCTAGGTGTATAATGAGAAATAGATGAATAAACAAAGAAAGTGTGTATGTATGAATATATATATATATATATATATATATTTCAGCTATAAGGAACAATTGTGTTATTTGTAGAAAATTAGATACAACTGTATCTAATTATATAAAGTTAATTACACAAACCTTTAACAAACAAATGTTTTTCTTTTCATTTATGGTTTCTAGATATTATATAGACATAAAATTATATATGATATGTGTGTACATTATGTAAATATACATAAAATAGTAGTAAATTGGTTTATTGGATAAAAGGTATTGAGATGAAAGAGAGACAAAATGGTAAATTATTATGAGGACGAATAATCTCAAAATACAATATACCTATATCTGTGTATTTGTGTAATCTTTAAAATAATAAAGTAAACTGATAAATCTGAACATCTCAAAAAACCATATTTCAACAGAAATGAACAGTATACTACCTGTAAAGCAGTAGTTTGGGTATATTAGTGAAATTAATTTAATAACATTTGGTCTTTGTTGAGCATCTGTGTGTAAACAGAGTGAAGCCTATCTAGTTTGTCCTTTCAAATCCAATGGTTTTCAAAAGAGAGCAGTAATTTTCGTCATTTTTTTCTGGCTTGAAGAACCCTGACTCATTCACACTAATAAAAGCAATTTGATTATCAAGAGCTTGCATGAGTTTGAATATCCAGGGAGGCAGACAGGCCAGAGAATAGATGAAATCAGATCACAATCATTTGTGGGTATGAGGAGAAGAAAAAGAACAAAATGTATAATGTTGGTAAGGAGGCTTTAGATTTAGAAGACAGACTAAGTGCAGAGAGACATACTGGGAGCTAGCTGCAGAACAGCCCTATCACAGGAACTTTATTCTTTCATTTTCCCTATGGGCTGGAATTCTTTTTTTCCCCTCCATCTTTATTAAATTGGGTATTTCTTATTTACATTTCGAATGTTATTCCCTTTCCCGGTTTCCCGGCCAACATCCCCCTAGACCCTTCCCCTCCCTCTCCCCTTCTCTATGGGTGTTCCCCTACCCATTCTCCCTACATTACCGCCCTCCCCCCAACAATCACATTCATTGAGGGTTCAGTCTTGGCAGGACCCAGGGCTTCCCCTTCCACTGGTACTCTTACTAGGCTATTCATTGCTACCTATGAGGTTGGAGCCCAGGGTCAATCCATGTATAGTCTTTGGGTAGTGGCTTAGTCCCTGGAAGCTCTGGTTGCTTGGCATTGATGTTCATTTGGGGTCTCCAGCCCCTTCAAGCTCTTCCAGTCCTTTTTCTGATTCTTTCAACGGGGGGTCCTGTTCTCAGTTCATAGGTTTGCTGCTGGCATTTGCCTCTGTATTTGCTGTATTCTGGCTGTGTCTCTCAGGAGAGATCTACATGGAATTCTTAAAGAAAATTTTCTTTATCCAAGAGAACGGGATCAAGGAAGACCAATAGAAGCAGAGCTTTGAGGGAAGTTAATAACAATATCATAAAATGTCTAAGTATATGAATTAGTAGGGTTTGGGGAATTCTGACTCTGAAGTTTTGAAGTAAATAGAAAAAGATCTATTTACTTCTGTTCTCCATAGAATATTTACTTCTGTTCTCCATGTATCTAGCATATTGCCAAGCACAAATAACCCACTAGAGTAACGCACTAAAGGCAATATGGGGAGAAAATTTAAATTATTTTATCTTAGTGATAGTTATAAAATTGCAGTCTGATAAATATCTCCAATTTTCTACAATTATTCTCCTTATTGTTAAGCAACTTCTATTATTTTAATATTCAGCTCCTGTTTCAACATGCACATATATTACATAAAAGTGCTGGTTAGTGTGTTATCCCACTTTTCAGGTGGGGGGGAATGCCAATAGGGTTTTCTCTGAAAAATGGAAACAAGGTAAAGCAATATTTATCATGACAAATCTATTTAGATCAATATGCTGACTGAAGAGATTGCCTGTAATTGTCAGTCTTAGGGTAGGATAACTTTTGTATATAAATGTAAAGACACTCATCCTATGGGCCCAATGTCTTCCACTGTTAAAAAAAGGAGATCAGGTTTGGCCAGAGTCCCGGACCAGCGGAGGATCCCTGCCTTCAGCAGCTCTCTGCTCCCAGGCCCCCTGGAGGGGAGTTCTCGCCGCCTGGTCGGGCGAGCACTCCTGAGGCAGCAGAGCGGAGGAGACCACCAACGCCGCCCACCCCTGCCCACATCCCTGGCCCAGGAGGAAACTGTATACGGCCTCTGGGTACCCGT